>NC_092254.1:14310000-14377500 GCF_036320965.1 Panulirus ornatus
CGCTCTTGACAAGCCTATGAGTGAGGCACACAATGTGTGTGTGTGTGTGTGTGTGTGTGTGTGTGTGTGTGTGTGTGGGTGGGTGTGTGCTCCTACATGAAGACAAAGCAGAGACGTAAACATAAAGGTGGCGGCTGAGTGACGGAAAATATAACGCGCGCACAGAAATGTCAGAAGGTGACCCTACAGTGGGCGGAGGAAACCCTGGGGGGAACGTACGTGCCGCCACTCCCCTGGGGGAAAGACGTGCTACTCTCCTTGGGGAACGACGTGCCGCCACTCCCCTGGGGGAAAGACGTGCTACTCCCCTGGGGACGACGTGGCATTCGCCGAGGGGGGAACGACGTGTCGCCACTCCCCTGGGGGAAAGGCGTGCTACTCCCCTGGGGACGACGTGGCATTCGCCGAGGGGGGAACGACGTGCCGCCACTCCCCTGGGGCGAACGAGGTGCCAGTGAAGGAACTTGAGTCACGACATGTTAGCAGTTACTTTGGAGAACCGGACAGAGATATGCTACATCTAGCGCTTCTGTAATTCTAAATGGAACATCTTTCTATATCTTCATGACCGACATTACAGAGAACCACGGACAACCTATTGGTTGCGTGTGTGTGTGTGCGCGCGCTCCCGCCGTTAGCTACACCCCGTGACACTCGGCAGCTCGATGCGTCATATGATTACTTGGTGACCGCTGGGAACTCGAGGATGAGCCGTTGTGGCGTCTGTTTCTTCCCTTACACGACTAGACTTTCGAAGTCTTACCCTCCTCTCATGTCTTCCTAAACGGATACGAAATGATCCTTTTCATAAGACAGGTTTTCCCACTTCTTCCAAGAACACGTAGAAGGTTTTCGCTTCTCTTTTTCCATATATTTCTAATCTTTTTCAAATGAGATCCAGCCCTAGTGGGGACATCTGTCCACTACTAGATCCTACATCATAAAAAAAAGAGACAGCAAGAAGCAGAGTCTGCAGGCTCTCATGTGCCTCTGTCTCTCTTGCAGTTGGTGCTGCCGCCCACCACCTAGAGCCCTTCATCGTCCACCTCTGCTGACGAGTGAGCCAAGCAAGCAATCAGCTGGGGGATATTAGCTTAGAAAAATTAAAAGCACATACTAGAAGCAGACGAGACTGGTTGGCAGTAATCTGAAAGAGGTCGTCCAATTGCCGGCAGTAGAGGTTGCCTTAAAGGTGCTCCGAGATATCCTATATATAAAAATGGGTTATTTACCGGTACACCAAGGTCAACGGGGATCACTCAAGGTCAACAGGGGACACTTGAGGTCAACAGGGGTCATTGAAGGTTAACAGGGGTCACTCAAGGTCAACAGGAGTCACTCAGAACTGACAAAATGTATAAAACATGTGACTGCTGCGCTACTGAAAGACACCACATGATGGAGTACCAATAGAAGGAAGGAAGGAAGGAAGGAAGGAAGGAAGGAAGGAAGGAAGGAAGGAAGGAAGGAATGTAGAAACCTCGTGCCACAAGAGCAGCTGGAGGACCAGAGCAGAAAAACATCTGAAAACAAACCTAATGAAAATCTTGCTTCAGGTCCACAACTGACGTCCTTTTGAGCTTTCTTAGTCAGAAAGAATATAATTTACAGACATTTTTCCTTATCATATATATATATATATATATATATATATATATATATATATATATATATATATATATATATATATACCTACCTCGCAAACGCGGGAGACAGCGACAAAGTATAAAAAAAAAAAAAAAAAAAAAAAAAAAAATATATATATATATATATATATATATATATATATATATTCACATTGACTGCCTTATTTCTGATATCTTCTGTCATCGCAAGCAGCAGCAAAAGGATCCACTGGGCTGTCGTTTGAGGGCCTTCACAATCCTCTACAATTCCTTTATAAGGAAGCTTAAGAACTAGAGGGCAGGAGGTCCTCTAATATCAGAATCATGTCCTAAAATTCTAGTCAAAATCACAATGATTCTGCATGTTATTATAACACGCTTGTCTGTACGACGTAGCAATTAATTTTACGTGGATTAATTACAGTTAACTAAACATGGCTGGCGAGGGATGAGGGGCCCCAGGAACCGCTCAGAATAACGCGGTAAAAGTTGGCAGTGGACGGGGGGTTGGCCTGGTCCTGGTGCCGGTGGAATTTCAACAAGGGTGACCAAAGTAAATAGTGGAACGATGTTACCCAGATGATCCTCGGTTAAGTGTGGGGTGAGGCTGAGGGCCGACTGTGGCCACCATTCTCAAGAGGGAGTGAGGGCCGGTCGGTGTCCTCAGCCACCACCCTCACGAGGGAGTGAGGGTGGACCTGTGTCCTCAGACACCACCCTCACGAGAGAGTGAGGGTGGACCTGTGTCCTCAGACACCACAGTCACAAGGGAGTGAGGGCGGACCTGTGCCCTCAGACACCATCCTCATGTGGGAGTGAGGGCGGACCTGTGCCCTCAGACACCACCCTCATGTGGGAGTGAGGGCAGACCTGTGTCCTCAGACACCACCCTCAGAGGGAGTGAGGGCCGGCCGGGGTCCTCAGACACCACCGTCACGAGGGAGTGAGGGTGGACCTGTGTCCTCAGACACCACAGTCACGAGGGAGTGAGGGCGGACCTGTGTCCTCAGACACCATCCTCATGTGGGAGTGAGGGTGGACCTGTGTCCTCAGACACCATCCTCATGTGGAAGTGAGGGCCGGCCGGGGTCCTCAGACACCACCGTCACGAGGGAGTGAGGGCGGACCTGTGTCCTCAGACACCATCCTCATGTGGAAGTGAGGGCCGGCCGGGGTCCTCAGACACCACCCTCACGAGGGAGTGAGGGCGGACCTGTGCCTTCAGACACCATCCTCATGTGGGAGTGAGGGTGAACCTGTGTCCTCAGACACCACAGTCACGAGGGAGTGAGGGTGGACCTGTGTCCTCAGCCAGTAGCCTTACGAGAGAGAGAGGGGGCCACTCGATGCCCTCAGCCACCACCCTCACCACTGCTTCTACCAATTATATCACGAAATTGATACCAACTACTCGGGAAGGAATTATAACCTATTTCATACCAAAAGTTAATAGAAATCCAGAACCGCTAGTTATCAAACAAGCTGGTTAGGAAAATGTATATTTTACGAGTGTGCTAAGATACAACTTGATATACAACATCATATACCTTAGAATAAAGTGACAGGAGGTTGGAGGATCTCTCAGCATCGTCATATGTTAGCATCATGTAATGAAAGTATCAGTTAGCACCATATAATGAACATTTCAGTTAGCACCATATAACGAACGTCTCAGGTAGCACCATATAACGAACGTCACAGGCTTTGTTATGGTATGTAAGAGCCAGAAGGACCACAACACAGGACATCTAGTATAAAGGTGAAATAATCTCTTCCTTCCACATAGACGTAACATGGCAACCGAGTATGTGTTACAATGAGGAACAGGGAGAATGGTTGTCACCAAGTGGTCTGGACTGCTTTCCAGGAGAAGGGACTGGATAAGTAACCTCTCCTCAAAGGTCACCTCAAAGATGAACTCTCATCTTCCTTGGTGATTTGGAACACCTTCTTCCACGGTGATCTGGAACACCTTCCATAGTGATCTGGAACACCTTCCACGGTGATCTGGAACACCTTCTTCCATGGTGATCTGGAACACCTTCCACGGTGATCTGGAACACCTTCCATAGTGATCTGGAACACCTTCCATAGTGATCTGGAACATCTTCCACGGTGATCTGGAACACCTTCCGCGGTGATCTGGAACACCTTCTTCCACGGTGATCTGGAACATCTTCCACGGTGATCTGGAACACCTTCCATAGTGATCTGGAACACCTTCCATAGTGATCTGGAACATCTTCCATAGCGATCTGGAACACCTTCCACGGTGATCTGGACACCTTCCACGGTGATCTGGAACACCTTCCACGGTGATCTGGAACACCTTCTTCCATGGTGATCTGGAACACCTTCTTCCATGGTGATCTGGAACATCCTCCTTCATATTGACTTGGAACATATTTCTTCAAGATGACCTGAAGTACTATCCTATTAAGGTGACCTGGAACACCTAACTCCAAGGCAACCTGGAACTCCTCATTCAGTGCTGATCTACTGCAACTTCCTACATGCTGACATGGAACACCATCCTCCATGCTGACCTGGAACACCCTCCATCATGCTGACATGGAACACCCTCCTCCATGTTGACCTGGTACACCGTCCTCCATGCTGACCTGGAACACCCTCTCCCATGCTGACCTGGAACACCCTCCTCCATGTTGACCTGGAACACCCTCTATCATGCTGACATGGAACACCCTCTCCCATGCTGACCTGGAACACCCTCTATCATGCTGACATGGAACACCCTCCTCCATGCTGACCTGGAACACCGTCCTCCATGCTGACCTGGAACACCCTCCTCCATGTTGACCTGGAACACCCTCTATCATGCTGACATGGAACACCCTCCATCATGCTGACATGGATCACCCTCCTCCATGTTGACCTGAAACACCCTCTCCTGTGCTGACCTAGAACACCTTCCTCCATGCTGACCTGGAACACCCTCTATCATGCTGACCTGGAACACCCTCTATCATGCTGACCCGGAACACCCTCCTCCATGCTGACCTGGAACACCCTCCTCCATGCTGACCTGGAACACCCTCTATCATGCTGACATGGAACACCCTCCATCATGCTGACATGGATCACCCTCCTCCATGTTGACCTGAAACACCCTCTCCTGTGCTGACCTAGAACACCTTCCTCCATGCTGGCCTGGAACACCCTCTATCATGCTGACCTGGAACACCCTCCTCCATGTTGACCTGAAACACCCTCCTCCATGCTGACCTGGAACACCGTCCTCCATGCTGACCTGGAACACCCTCTATCATGCTGACCTGGAACACCCTCTATCATGCTGACCTGGAACACCCTCTCCCATGCTGACCTGGAACACCCTCTCCCATGCTGACCTGGAACACCGTCCTCCATGCTGACCTGGAACACCCTCTATCATGCTGACCTGGAACACCCTCTCCCATGCTGACCTGGAACACCCTCTATCATGCTGACATGGAACACCCTCCTCCATGCTGACCTGGAACACCCTCCTCCATGCTGACCTGGAACACCGTCCTCCATGCTGACCTGGAACACCCTCCTCCATGCTGACCTGGAACACCCTCCATCATGCTGACATGGATCACCCTCCTCCATGTTGACCTGAAACACCCTCTCCTGTGCTGACCTAGAACACCTTCCTCCATGCTGACCTGGAACACCCTCTATCATGCTGACCTGGAACACGCTCCTCCATGCTGACCTGGAACACCCCTCCTCCATCCTGGAGGGGTCACGATGGTCTGGTAAGAATGCCACTGTACGGCAAGAGGCCCCCACTCTCCATCTCCTCTTCTACACCCGTCGCAAGATCTTGATTATTTCCAGCAGCAACAGAAATCGTGAGGATTACGGTTTTCCAATTTCCATGGGAATTTACACTGCCGACTTACAATTCTTTCAGCTCACCAGAACGACTTAACAATCGTTAATAATCACATCTGATGTACGGCCCCAGGAAGGAGAGACATAGCAGTGATGGGCCATGGTGGTCTTTCACACTGTTGTTGCCTGCACAAAGCTCTATACCAGATACATGTTAAAGAAAGATAATACTTTCCTCGTAAATCATATTTTTCTTAAGAAAAGCTCTCAAAACAAAGTTGCCTAAAAAGAACAAAAGACTACATGCAATTCGATGCATGAATATGAACTAGACGCAGCTGCTGAGGAAAATCTTCACGGTAATCATCACTCGACGTTTTCTAAATACGATTTTTCACGTCCCGCACAAGCAGAGACGTGGAAACCTCCCCCAAACACACACACACACACACACACACACACACACACACACACCCACAGACGCCCAAGCCCTCGGCGGGCACACCGTCCGTAGCAGGGACAGGCTGGAGGAAGGGCCCGACCGTAAACGTAACAAATCCCACTTCGCTGCTCCAATTTAACGCGATTAAAAACTCACTGCTCGGCCGTGACACCACGTCTATCATGCCCTAATCCCCGGGTAAATTATGCACCGCCTCGGGCAACGGTGACGGCAGCGGCCGGCAGGGTCCGCCAGAGTGGTGGAGGGCATGAGGAGGTGTGGGAGAAGTGTTGGAGCAAGACGGACGGGGAACTAGAAGAGGTGAGATCAAGAATAAGAATATGATGGAGGAAGGTATATGAGAGAGAGAGAGAGAGAGAGAGAGAGAGAGAGAGAGAGAGAGAGAGAGAGAGAGAGAGAGAGAGAGAGAGAGAGAGAGCGGGATTGCTAACTCTGGCATACGCAAGAGTCACAGGCAGTTGGAGACTTTCAGGAGGGAGATCCCCCGACGGTGTCCTCACTGACAGGGTTAGATCTCGACACTGACCACAGTGACAGGGTTAGATCCCGACACTGACGTGGTAAAGATTACAGCATTGTCCATGCCGACGGGAGAAGGTGGCCAGCTGACTGCGCTTAACAATAATGGATGGAAGACCATCACACTGGCTACACTGATGATAAGACCCCACGAGTGACCAAATTGTCCGAAGAAGACCTTCATATACTGGCCAAAGAGGCGAGGTCCCAGACGATGGCCAATGGAACGAAGGACGGGGTCATTAGCATTTGCAGTAGTCGATGGTTTGCTGAGGTCTTCGCCCATTAACTTAGGCGGTGCTACGGCCTCATTAGCAGCTAAGGGGACGGACCAATACCTCAACATTAGCCAGACTAAAGGTGGAAGAACTCAGTTACAGCTAAGCTAACGGAACGGACCAAGACCTTAACTTTGGGCAGAGAAAATGAGGCAGACCTCAGCTGCAGCACCTTTTGAGTCGCTGGAGGGATACTGAACAACGATCAAGATGATGGAGAAAGATATAAACGCCGTTCGAACTGAAAGAGCAAGACTTCGGTCACACCTAAAGCGAAGGAGAAAGACGTCAAAATTCCTTGAATGAACAAAAGACCTCAGCAGTGGTCAAGTCGACGGGGAAAAAAGTCTTCGCCATTTCGAGGGAGGAAGACCTCAAGTCACAAGACCTAAGATTTCAACGTTCCATTTTCTCTTTCCCACTGGAAGGATAAACTGGATGGCAGCCGCAGATCCTGGCCGAAGTCCTGCGAGGAGACACTGATACTGGAACATTGAACTAGGGTTTATCCTGCTGTAATCATCGGTCATGTGGTCCATATGGAGGAACTGTACGACAACGTGAAATATCTTCTGTACTGCACAAACAACGAGGAGTACCAAGGGCAACTTTGTAGCGGCCTGAAGGTGGTTTCTATTTTGTCTGGTCTACAGCAGGTTACGCGAAATTTCAGGAAATATGCGAGTCAGTATTAGGAGCAGGTATGTGCCTGTATCATCGATGAAAAGAAGATAAAACATTCATCACGGTCGTATATTCACTAAGGAGGAGAGGCAACAGTTCCCTGTGGTGTTGAGGAACAATTACATCCTCGTCTCGGGAGCTGACGAAGAAAATGTTATTCAGTTTAAGGCTGAATAAGCAAGTTATGCTAAGTACTCGCCTCTCCGAAAGCCGCTAAAGACGAACACCAACCTGCTTAAGGAGCGCGTGTGCGCGTACATAGCGAAAGGATGTGGTCAGGACCTGCTGGAGATTGATTTGAGAGGTGTCTTGCAGCTGCAACGCCTGTAATTTAGTGTTAGGAAAGCTGGGGGTTGTCCCGGAGATGATGGGCGAGGCAATTATCTTTTATTGGGTAGGGGAGTGGTGGCGAGGGTATGGTGGATCATCTCGCTGTACAAAGGACGAGGTCAAATTGGCTGGAATCACGTTGAATGAGGTAAAATCTTAGTGAACACAAGTGCAGAGGGTCAGCTTGGTAATGGGAAAATTGGCGGAGGGTTTAAATTGATCACATCTACTTTATCATAGAACAGCAGATTGGTGAAGAGATATAATATTTCAGACAATAAAACATAACTTAGTGCAAGTCAGGCATTGTGGCTGGATTGATACTACAAAAAAAAAGAAATGATTATTAGGTCGTCTGGCTGAGGAGAGATAAGTGGTTGTTAGCTGAGGGTATTATGTTAGTGGTAAGCAAGTGGAAGCAAATTTGACGAGATAGAAAACGAAACGGCCGACAGGAGACATAATAATTTTCATAGATTGATAAAGAGCGGTTTCCTAGGGGAGGAGACGACGACTGGCAGCCACCAGAATGCGAGGAGAATCGAACGACGGAGGGTCCAGACGTAAAACAAACCCCCATTACATGAGGATCCATACGTCAAGATAGGATCCGATTCCCTTTGTCTCTCTGGGTAAACACTGAGCCCACGCGGCCATGACCTGGACGAGGCAAGTCTCGAGCATATATCATGGCTCGACCTTCATGATGACCTCATCTTTGGGAGATCTTTTTTTCCCCAAGTGACTTGGACGAGAACTTTTGACTGAGGACTGTAGTCGACGTGACCAAGGGTCATACGCTCACTTGCTACAGAAAACATTCGAGAGGGATGGAGATGTGCGCGTGTATTACAGATATTCATCAGAGGCAATAAATCATGGCCCTAAAAAATCATCGTCCACTTAACCTAACTTCTGTAGTTGGTAAACTGATGGAAACCATCGTCCGGGATAAGATTGTAAACTATTCACAGGACAACCACTTACTAATGGATCCTCAGCATGAGTTTCACCGAAAACACCATTTCTTCTACGGCAATAATCAACATCTTTGATGAAAGTAAACATGCTGATATTATCTATTTCATCTTCAAAAGCATTTCGACAAAGTCCCACATCAAAGACTACCAAATCCCACGGTATAAATATGATTGTACTTAGATGGTTGAGAAATTGGCTAACAGGCCGTAAGCACAGCGAAGTAATTAATGGTGAAGTCTAAGAATGGTTAGATGGAACACTTGTGTGCTATAGGGATTGAGCCCTGGGACTAGTTCTAATCGTGGTTGCGGCAGTTAGTCCACAGTGAACCCTGCTGTTCATCATTCCTTAAGGGTTGGCTTAGGCAGAGGTATATATATATATATATATATATATATATATATATATATATATATATATATATATATATATATATATATATATGTGTGTGTGTGAGTGTGTGTATACATCTTGAAATGCCTGGTTGCATACCTCTCCCCTGTCAGCCACACACAACATTCCCACGCAGACTCACATTTGAGAAACTCCTTTGGAAATCCTCTTTTCCCCCGAAACCGCAAGGCCAAATGCGATTGTGAGTGGCTGGGAACATCCTCGGGGTGCAGAGAGGAATCAAATCTATTCCAGTGGAGGGATAGCGTGCGACCCGTGCACGTTAGCAGGGCGTACAATTCAACATGTAGTCTTGAGATAAAAGCTCACATGTAAACAGTCTCCAGTCATGCAATGTCGTCTCCGGCCTGGCTCACAAAGCTGCCAGGGACCATGAACTTCCCTTTTTCTACATGAAGAAAAATGGTATGATTATATAGACTATGTCCCAGCCCCATAATTTGTCCCAGCTCCATAATTTGGATTATCTTCATCTTTAACTCAGGTTTAAATGCTTTACTGTGTAGCATAGAATGTCCAATTCTCAGGGAAAGTAAGATTTGTTCAAAGATGAATTGCTTGTGATGTGTGATCCTACCTTAAGCGTGCGTAATTCAACATGAGTGAGAGTACTCGTCTGTGGATAAAGAATCCTCATTCGAATCTCGTCACGTGGCACCTTATTGTCATAGAGAATCAAGACACTTCATCGTTTTCATGTCTATGACTCAGTCCTCTATGTGACATGGTCGTAATTCCGTCCCCAGTTCCGTCCTCAAGTCGGTGTTCAATACATTTGTTCACACCTGCCGTCGAGGACGCCCGAAATGGTAAACACGAAGACATGGGTATAGCCCTCCAATGTTGTGCATCATTGTGGGTCCTCATCGAGATATTCTGCCTTCAGTAGCGCCTCAGTGACAAAGAGGACATACGTGTTAGAAGTGGAGGGGGGGAAGGGAGAAAGTGGAGACCGAACTGTGAGATGGAAGGATGGGGCGAGACGGATTTTGAGCGCTTGTGGCCACGGTTGAAGCTGCCATTCAGACTATCTCAGTCCTCCAATATTCGTGGGAATATCTGCCCTGAGTGACGTGTGGCCTGGGACGCAGGGCCTCCCCTACAACTAGAACTTCACTCACTCCTGATGACCGACCGAAATCGATTTCCAACAGGATACCAAAAGAAACAAAAAAAAAAAAAAAAGATCGAAATGCAATCAAGGTACACAGATGGTTTAAGATAGTCCCGGGCGCTACTGCAACACTCCTAGGTCAGTACTTCCCTGGAGGGCTGCTGTCTACAACCTACTGACACGGAGGGTGTAAGATGGTTGGTTCCAGGCATCACTTTAGCACTCAACTCACTGGAGAAGTACTTCCCTGAGTGACTGTTGTCTAGAAACTACTGACATGGATGGTGCAACACTGCAACACTCCCATATCTAAAGGGTAATTACTTCCCTGAGCGGCTGCTGAATACAGCCCATAACCTGAGCACTGCCTATACACCTCACAAATCCCTGTGCCATAATAATGTCTTCAATGTGAAATTATCAAGTGAGAAACACAGGTATTAGTAGTTGCTGGTGTTATCACAACAGCGTTTTATTAATCGAAGGGGCGTTCTGGTCTCCGTTCCTGTCCTCTACATTGGTAAAATTCTGATCTCTACCTTCTCATTTAACCCATGTACGTTAAGTCTGCTTCCCTTCTGCCGCCTCACCTTCATACTGCGCTTCGCTACAGCATCACGTCCAGGATGCACTGCCTCTCCACATCCCCATTCCCTCACCAGCCATGTTCCCTTCATGCTGCACTGCCTTGCTGCGCCAGCACTCGCTCCTCCCCTTTTCATGCTGCTTGACTTTATGCTGCCCTACAATGCTGCTTCGCGCCCATGTTGCTAATTCCTTCACGCTGCACACGTACTACGTCCTGCTCTCCCCTTCAAGAATGAATATTGATGAGTCCCTCCGACATCTTCCTTGCCTACAGCCTGGCAGACTACGAGGGGTTGTCTGCCACCTGTCTCGTCCGAGGTGTCAGAATAGTTCAAGTGACACACGCGGCTTCCTCACCCCCTTCTGCTCTTGTTGCCAAGGTCACTCGACACACGTAGCTGTCCATGACACAGGCACACAATTTATGAAGAAAGATAAAAGTTCGTTCCGGTGAAAATTCTCGGTACAACTCCTCCTCGGTACACAGTTCCTCTTTGGTATACAGCTCCTCCTCAGTACACAGATCCTCCTTGGTACACAGATCCTCCTTGGTACACAGGTCCTCCTCAGTACACAGATCCTCCTCGGTACACAGCCCCTCCTCGGTACACAGATCATCCTCAGTACATAGATCCTCCTCGATACACAGATCCTCCTCAGTACACAGATCATCCACGGTACGCAGCTCCTCTGCGGTACACAGCTCCTCCTCGGTACACAGCTCCTCCTCGGTACACAGATCCTCATCTTCACGTTACCGTCTTACGAAGAACTTTACGAATTAGCAAGTCTTCGGGGGACGACTGGTCCTTTGGATCTCCCTCCCTCTCTCTCTCTCTTTCCCTCCCTCCCTCCCGCCTCTACCCGTCCAGCCCAATCCCCTGGTGACGGAACGCCTGCGATGGAAAGTCGGATCCCTAAATTAATTACGGGAACTTTCCGACACCTTCGCTGTACAATCCTTCCCAGCCGCCGTGGTCCCCACAGCACTGACTATTACATCGAGGAAATCTGACAAGCGTCAACAGAGCGGGGAGGCCTCTCTTCCAGCCAGCAGACCACCTTACCCCACCCTGCATAATCAAGAAGTTTGTGGTAGAGTCAACAGTCACCACGGGGCTCCCACCCACGAATTTACACTTCAAAGGAAAGTGATCCCAACCTCCCAATGAGCAATGTGTCATATCTTTTTTTTTCCTCCCCCTTTATATATATACATATATACCGAACGGTGTCTCCCGCTCTGGTGAGGTAGCGTCACGAACAATGATGAGCCTCATTGCCATACATCCCGTCTCCATCTGCTGTGTATCCATGTCACGATACCAGAGGATACGAACACCATCTCCAGCCTCTAAATACACAACTCACCCATGGCGTTATGAAGACCTCACTTCACATATGTTTCCTCTTTTCATCATCAAGATCGCTTTCTTCGCCAACATACTTACTCCTAACAGTCTTGCAAAGTAATTCTCCACACACACTGCTGTGCAGACGAATGTCGAGATTAGCCTGAATGATAAAAAGATATTTTTACCCTTATCAACACTACGATGACTTACGTATTCATATTAAGAAATCTAATGATCGAGAAGAACATACATATTTGATAAGAGATGAAACTAGTATTACTGTTACTTGGCACAGTTGCTACACATAAGGTCTAAGTTTGTTAAGAGACCTCAAAAGCTACTTGGTAAAGCAAACCAACTCTATAACCCAGTAACAAGTATTTCTCTAATAGGAAGGACGAACAAAATATAGTGAGTTCTTAATTAGTTGTATAAAGGCAATCATGCATGCAATTGATGCACTCGAGAAATTCTTTCTTTGACCAACGAGTGAACGTTCTAATGGATGAAAATCTCAGTTTCTTTGGTATTTCATCGCCCTTTTATGCGTCCATCGGGTTGAATATAATGAAAAGAGAAGTGTGTTCAAAAACTAAGGGGTAGCGGAACGTCCTCGAGGTCGGTTGTTCTGATATCTCCACGAGACAGCCAGAGAGAGAGAGAGAGAGAGAGAGAGAGAGAGAGAGAGAGAGAGAGAGAGAGAGAGAGCTCCTGGTGAGGTAAGCTCTTCAATACGACCACGGAGGTTGGAATGCTGCCCAAACCACAGCCGAGTGAGAGCATACGAACATCATGTTATGATGCTCTGGCTCCGATTCTTCATCTTCAGGCCAACACTACGTGCAGGAGGCACCTGGAAGTGAGACAATGCAAACTTTTCCAGAAATATTGGAGAGCTGGATCATTGTGAAGCCCAGTATGATGCCACGTATCATTCTGGTGTACAGAAATTTATATGAATCAGACGTAAATTATGACAAGATGTAGATGATGACATACAACAGAATACACTCCGGGGATGAAACGAAACCTGAAGATTATTGAAATAACATGTACACCCTCCAGCCGACTAAGACAAGTGGGCAAAAGACCAAAGAAACAATAGAGTTGTATAATATTTCGCCGGGTCTCAGAAATACTTCACGCCACAATTCGGAGCTGACGATGGTTTGATGCCATCAACTGCTGCTGCTGCTCTTGACCTACCAGAGCCAGACATTATTCCAAGACAAGATGGATTCACCTTCCGTCATTATCCGACCCTCTAGAGCCATCAGCTTCGGTTCCAGTTGGTCGAAACCCAGCGGGAGGAACTTCCGACCCTGACGAAGCTTCATGAGTCATACTGTCTTGATCCACAGTATTATGTCCATTGTCTCCCTTATGATCCAGCTCTCAGGGCGAAACCCTCACCTCACGTTCACCTGCCTTAAACTCACTTCTCAGTTTTTGAAGCAATTGTTTCATGCCTCAAGACTGAATCATTAACTGAAGCAATAGACTCTGACCTTGGACTGAGGTTCATTGCTTCAGAACGCTTTTAATTTTCTCAAAAATCATACAGAGTCGGTTCCATATGGACTTGGAGTCTATTCAACACACATCACCTTCGGGAACACTACTGGAGTCTGCTCACAGAGCCAGAGTCAGGTTTGGATGATCTAGAGGGATACTAATGAGAATCCTCACACACACACGAGACACCACCCGAGACAGCACGACACTATAACGACACACGACACTGTAACGACACACGACGCTATAACAACACACGACACTATAACAACACACGACACTATAACAACACACGACACTATAACAACACACGACGCTATAACAACACACGACGATATAACAACACACACTATATAACACACGACACTATAACAACACACGACACTATAACAACAGACGACACTGTAACGACACACGACACTATAACAACACACGACACTATATAACACACGACACTATAACAACACACGACACTATAACAACACACGACACTATAACAACAAACGACACTATAACAACACACGACACTATAACAACAAACGACACTATAACAACACACGACACTATAACAACACACGACGCTATAACAACACACGACGCTATAACAACACACGACACTATATAACACACGACACTATAACAACACACGACACTATAACAACAGACGACACTGTAACGACACACGACACTATAACAACACACGACACTATATAACACACGACACTATAACAACACACGACACTATAACAACACACGACACTATAACAACAAACGACACTATAACAACACACGACACTATAACAACACACGACACTATAACAACACACGACACTATAACGACACACGACACTATAACAACACACGACACTATAACAACACACGACACTATAACAACACACGACACTATAACAACACACGACACTATAACGACACACGACACTATAACGACACACGACACTATAACAACACACGACACTATAACAACACACGACACTATAACGACACACGACACTATAACAACACACGACACTATAACAACACACGACACTGTAACAACACACGACACTATAACAACACACGACACTATAACGACACACGACACTATAACAACACACGACGCTATAACAACACACGACACTATAACAACACACGACGCTATAACAACACACGACACTGTAACAACACACGACACTATAACAACACACGACACTATAACGACACACGACACTATAACAACACACGACACTATAACAACACACGACACTATAACATCACACGACACTATAACAACACACGACGCTATAACAACACACGATTGTGTCTATCTGTTTTGTGGAAGACAACTCAGAAGCTGGCGGCGACACCCGCTGACCTGACCGCCCTAAAAAATGGGACTAAAGTCTTCGAGGTTGTCCATCTCTGAGGAGGCCAGCCATCGGCGAGGATGGTGAGTGGTCTGCTGCGCTCGCCATCCACAGAACACTGGGGCACAGAGGTGGACGAGGGTTGGGTCATTGTGAGGATCTAACAAAGAAAGAATTACTTATATTTCCTGAGGATTTAAGAAGAAAGAATTACTTATATTTCCTGAGGATTTAAGAAGAAAGAATTACTTATATTTCCAATTTGAATCAACGAACCAGGGGGAAAAAAATATAGAAAAATAAGCCTACCATTGTCGTTTACTTAGACGAGAAAATGTCACTGAAATGTATACACTGTAGATAATCGGATTATGTTATAGAAGAGATTGGAGCCATTTCAACTTTTATTTTCTATCACAATCAATGTCCCAGTACTTCAAGCGGACGGTTTTACAGATAGAAAAAAAATATATAATCACAATTTTGCCAGACTGACAAAATGTAATTTTTAACGTAAGAGTAAGTAATCAAGGGACGATAAGCCAGGCGGAGAGGTGCTGACTTCCACACAGCATAACCAGGTGGATAGGTGCTGACTTTCACACAGCACAACCAGGTGGAAAGGTGCTGACTTTCACACAGCACAACCAGGTGGAAAGGTGCTGACTTTCACACAGCACAACCAGGTAAAGAGGTGCTGACTTCCACACAGCATAACCAGGTGGAGAGGTGCTGACTTTCAAACAGCACAACCAGGTGGAAAGGTGCTGACTTTCACACAGCACAACCAGGTGAAGAGGTGCTGACTTCCACACAGCATAACCAGGTGGAGAGGTGCTGACTTTCACACAGCACAACCAGGTGGAAAGGTGCTGACTTTCACACAGCACAACCAGGTAAAGAGGTGCTGACTTTCACACAGCACAACCAGGCGGAGAGGTGGTGACTTTCACACAGCACAACCAGGTGGAGAGGTGCTGACTTTCACACAGCACAACCAGGTAAAGAGGTGCTGACTTTCACACAGCACAACCAGGTGGAGAGGTGCTGACTTTCACACAGCACAACCAGGTGGAGAGGTGCTGACTTTCACACAGCACAACCAGGTAAAGAGGTGCTGACTTTCACACAGCACAACCAGGCGGAGAGGTGGTGACTTTCACACAGCACAACCAGGTGGAGAGGTGCTGACTTTCACACAGCACAACCAGGTGGAGAGGTGGTGACTTTCACACAGCACAACCAGGCGGAGAGGTGCTGACTTTCACACAGCACAACCAGGTGGAGAGGTGTTGACTTTCACACAGCACAACCAGGTGGAGAGGTGCTGACTTTCACACAGCACAACCAGGTGAAGAGGTGCTGACTTTCACACAGCACAACCAGGTGAAGAGGTGGTGACTTTCACACAGCACAACCAGGTGGAAAGGTGGTGACTTTCACACAGCACAACCAGGTGAAGAGGTGCTGACTTTCACACAGCACAACCAGGTGAAGAGGTGGTGACTTTCACACAGCACAACCAGGTGGAGAGGTGGTGACTTTCACACAGCACAACCAGGTGAAGAGGTGGTGACTTTCACACAGCACAACCAGGTGGAGAGGTGCTGACTTTCACACAGCACAACCAGGTGAGAGGTGCTGACTTTCACACAGCACAACCAGGTCGGAGAGGTGCTGACTTTCACACAGCACAACCAGGTGGAGAGGTGCTGACTTTCACACAGCACAACCAGGCGGAGAGGTGCTGACTTTCACACAGCACAACCAGGCGGAGAGGTGCTGACTTTCACACAGCACAACCAGGTGGAGAGGTGCTGACTTTCACACAGCACAACCAGGTGGAGAGGTGCTGACTTTCACACAGCACAACCAGGTGGAGAGGTGCTGACTTTCACACAGCACAACCAGGTGGAGAGGTGGTGACTTTCACACAGCACAACCAGGTGAAGAGGTGGTGACTTTCACACAGCACAACCAGGTGGAGAGGTGCTGACTTTCACACAGCATAACCAGGTGGAGAGGTGCTGACTTTCACACAGCACAACCAGGTGAAGAGGTGGTGACTTTCACACAGCACAACCAGGCGGAGAGGTGCTGACTTTCACACAGCACAACCAGGCGGAGAGGAGCTGACTTTCACACAGTCCAACCAGGTGGAGAGGTGGTGACTTTCACACAGCACAACCAGGTGGAGAGGTGGTGACTTTCACACAGCACAACCAGGTGGAGAGGTGGTGACTTTCACACAGCACAACCAGGTGAAGAGGTGCTGACTTTCACACAGCACAACCAGGCAGATAAGTGCTAGAGTCTCCGCCGAAGATACTCTTACGGGCATTAATCTTCCTCTGATAAATGTGTGTATAACCCTTCAGGTGATAATGTATGGTACACCCGGGAGCAGAAGGAGGCCTTTTTTTCCCCCCCACCGAGAGCAAGATGTACTTTATTTTCTTGGAGGCAATAACGCGTTCCGCGTAATGGTTCCTGAGGGAGTTGTATACATAGCGCCGAGGGAGGACGGACCCTGGGCTACATACGAGCCAAATGGTGTTGAAATATTTGCTAAGAGGCATCAGAGACTATCGATCAGGCTGAGGTAGGGTTTGCCTATAACACACATCCCCTAGCTAGCCAACTTATGTTGCTTGACCCGTGGCTCCCGAGGGTTGTACGATTTGGCAGTTGAGACAAAAAAAATACGAAGCACACACACACACACACTCACATTTGGCATTTGAGACCAAAAAAATACGAAGCACACATACACACACACACACACACACCACACACACACACACACACACACACACACAGACACCACACACACACACACACGCACACAGACACGCACACAGACACACACCACACACACACACACACCACACACACACAGACACACAGTACCATTTTCTGAAAGACCTGAAGTCACAGCTCAGGTCTGTTTTTCCTCACTATCGAAATGAGAGGGACACTTACCTAAACCGATATAAAACTAATATATGATGACCTGCTATATAACTGCCTTCAGCCGAGAAGTTACAAATATACAAGAACCTCAATAGTTAGTCATGGTAATATTAGTAGCTGGTGGTTGAGTGGTGCTGAAAAATCAGTATTTCTGTATGAGAAGACGAGAGGAAAATATACCAAGAGGTGCAGTCTTTACAGACATCTACACCAACAATACACGAAGCTTACCTATACGTCAGAGGCTCGAAAGACGAACTAATGGTCTAGAAACTGTCTCATTAGGGATGGAAACTGGATCATGATTGCAAGATCTGGAGAGGGGGAATATCTCCTACGTCCCTCATCTGTTGAAACACCAACGTCGATATATGGTACTAGATTAATGTATAACTTTAACTTGGCACAGAAAAGGAACATGATCCTTTCAAAGGAGATTATATATAAATATATATATATATATATATATATATATATATATATATATATATATATATATATATATATATATATATATATATATATATTCCTATGAGGCCACGGGGAAAATGAAACACGAAAAGTTCCCAAGTGCACTGTCGTGTAATAATCACATCATCAGGGGAGACACAAGAGAGAAATATAACAGTCAGTTGATATACATCGAAGAGACGAAGCTAGGACGCCATTTGGTCACATGTTTATTTCAACTGTGGGGTTGTATGGAAGAGTGGTAACATATGAGCAGTGGTATGCAAAGAACATCAGACAGCGCCGATCAGGAGTGGTGGAGGATGTGCCGATAAGGAGTTTGCTCTAAGGAATGTGTGCGAGAAACGCTGATAAGGAACGCGATTTATATGGAGCATTTGTGAATCTGAAGAAAGCATATGACACGGTCGACTAAGATGCTTTATGGAAGGTGTTGTGATATGATGTGGGAGGAAAAGCTATGTTAGATGCACTGAGGAAATCATACCAAGAGAGGCGTGTGTACTTATGTAGAGAAGAGAGAGAATGGTTCTTGGTGAATTGGGTTTGCGACAGGGATGTGTAATGTCACCATGGCTGTTTGTTCGGTTGATGGACGGTATGATGAGGGAAGTGAATGCTAGAGTTTTGTTTGCAGTCTGTCAGAGGTTCCTGAGTGGCGAAATATGAGTCAATCACTGTTTGCTGATGACACGACGATAGTAGTAGATTCGAGTAGAGACACTGTAGAAGTTGGTCTCTTGAGTTCGAGAGAGTGTACGAAAGGAGAAAGTTGAAAGAAAATTTGAATTTAGGCGAAGTTATTAGATTTAGCGGTGCAAAGAGACAAGTTAACTGGGATGCGAATTTGAATATAAAAACCTTGAAGAAGGAAAAGTGTTTAGGTACCTAGGAAGTGGGACATGAATGAAACCATGGGAACTGAAGCGAGTCGTTGGGTAAGGAAGGAAGTGAAGGCTCTGGGAGAACTGAGGAATGTGTGGAAAGAGAGTTTATTATATGAAAGGGTAATGATGAGCGTGTTTGATGGTATATAAAAGTCATGACAGTATATCATGGATGCGAAGCGAAGTGGCTTAAGCGAAAAAGCAAGAAAGCAGGAGAATGTATTTGGAAATAAAATGTCTAAGGACAAACACGGGGTGAGAGAAGGGTTGCTCGAGGAACAAATGATAGTGGAAGAGAGAGGTGTGGTGTTAAGAACGTGGTTGCGAGAGTTGAAGAAGGTGTGCTGAAATGGTTTGGACATATGGAGAGAATGGATGAGAAGAGGTTGACTAAGAGGTGTCAGAAGAGTTGTTTTGTGTGCGCGTGTGTGTTGGGTGGAGGGGACAATGAGAAGGTGGAGGCCAAATTACAGGTAGACAGACTGGAGCGAGAACTGTTTTGAACAATCGAGGCCTGAACATTCAGGAAGGTGTAAAGCGTGCAAAGGACAAAGTGATCTGGAGCGATGTGGTATACAGGACGCGACGTGCTGTTAATGGTCTGAACCTGAGTATGTGAATCAACAGAGACAAACCACGGAAAGGTCTGTGGAGCTAGCAGTGCTTTCACGGCATCATACATGACAGCTGGAAAGTGAATGTTAGCGAACGAGGCTGCTCCTCGCCTGTCCTTGGTGCTATCTCGCTAACACTGGAAACAGCAAACGTGCGGAATATATATATATATATATATATATATATATATATATATATATATATATATATTATCCCTGGGGATAGGGGAGAAAGAATACTTCCCACGTATTCCCTGCGTGTCGTAGAAGGCGACTAAAAGGGGAGGGAGCGGGGGGCTGGAAATCCTCCCCTCTCGTTTTCTTTTAATTTTCCAAAAGGAGGAACAGAGAAGGGGGCCAGGTGAGGATGTTCCCTGAAAGGCCCCAGTCCTCTGTTCTTAACGCTACCTCGCTAACGCGGGAAATGGCGAATAGTTTGATAAAAAAAAATATATATATTTATATATATATATATATATATATATATATATATATATATATATATATATATATATATATATATAGCCCACCATGAAACCACTGAAACGAATGCAATAATTCCATGAAACATTGTGCACTGGCTTCAGGCAGGAGTTCGTTATCTCTCCCAAAATATTTCCTACAAGTGTGATTGTTCTCTGGCTACTAGGTACAAGGGATGACTGTTACCTGACTACTAGGTACAAGGGATGACTGTTACCTGACTACTAGGTACAAGGGATGACTGTTACCTGACTACTAGGTACAAGGGATGACTGTTACCCGACTACTAGGTACAAGGGATGACTGTTACCTGACTAGTAGGCACAAGGGATGACTGCTACCTGACTACTAGGTACAAGGGATGACTGTTACCTGAGTACCAGGGACAAGGCATGATTGCTGCTTCACTACCAGGGACAAGGGATGGCTACTGTCTGACTACCAGGAACAAGGGATGATTGCCGTCTGACTAACAGGTACAAGGGATGACTGTTACCTGACTACCATGGACATGGGATGATTGCGGCCTCACTACCAGGGACAAGGGATTTACTGCACAACAACCAGGTACAAGGGATGATTGGAATATTCTAGACAAATAAATCATGACTTATAAGACTTCAAATCAATATATATACCAATCACACTGCCAGCTGCGCTCTGACCGTATTGGTGCGTCTTTTATTTCTTTTTCCAAGTCTTATACGAAGACTAGTCAGGTCAGATGAAACCTCCTCCGGAAAGATAACTTATAACTGTACTTCAAAAGAGTCTTTACAAATACAGTATGGCGCTGTAATGACCTACATATTGGCCCACTATATACATATTTGTATGTAGCATTTATGGATCTGGAGAAGGCATATGACAGAGTTGATAGAGATGCTTTGTGGAAGGTATTAAGAGTATATGGTGTGGGAGGCAAGTTGTTAGTTTCGAGTATATATATATATATATATATATATATATATATATATATATATATATATATACATTGATGAAAAGAAAATGAATTATACTAAGATGTATTCGATTTAGTCTCCGGGGTAGAAAAAAAGTACCTAACCATTACTTGATTATAACTGATAAATGAAAAAAAAATTAATATAGCCTCGACCTTAAGTTGCAAAATGATCAGAACACAGCCACTGATTCTGCACGGTCCTCAGGTCCACTGGAAAAACGCCCACCATAATGTGGAGACAACAGGTAATTCTTCCCTCTTCTCCAGGAAGCAACTGGTGGTTGAAACAAGTGTTTTCTGCTGAGGGGCAACGTAGCATATGTGTAGTTCCCACTGCCACTAAATTAGGTCTTAGAATTCGTGGTGGACGAATTCTATTCACAGAAAACTGGAGGGGAAAAAAAAATAAAAATTGGGTTTAAAAAAACAAAAACCTCTGCACTCAGGACTGGATATGGCATATTTCTTTTTATGATTTTGGTGAGCCTTAGTTATTCATAAATGCTACTGGAACTAAGAGTTTAAATCTAAACTCGAGCCAGGACCTTAAACACTCGCTCTATGTGACACCCATGGTTTGTAGATCCACCATCACTGATGGTGTAACATGGTGCGCAATACCTTCCCACCGCGTCGACTGTTATCTGCCCCTATTTCTCACAGAAAAAAGCTCTTCCTTTTGCCACCTCGCTGGATCACGGTCGGCCATAGATAGCCACTAGACAGCAATCTACTTTCTTTCGGCCAGAGTTCCGTGCATAATGAGAGGTAACCAGAGGTTAGGTTTATCCTCTCAATAGGTTAACGATTCTGGGAAGTTGTATATCACAGTTCCAGCGTGAGTGGTGTGAGTGGCTGCTGTTCTTCTCCTTCACTGGAACCGCTTGATACTGTAGCACTTCCAGGTATTGTCTGTTGGTCACTGAAAACTCAGCAGATCTTTGTTTTATCCAGTGGTAATAGAATATCTACAGATAAGGTACTGAAGTAGATAGCTTCGTTCCTTGTTATCTACAGACACGTTACTGAAGTAGATAGTTTCGTTCTTTTGTTATCTACAGATACGTCACTGAAATAGATAGCTTCCTTCCCAAGTATCTACAGGTACGGTACTGAAGTAGATAGTTTCGTTCTTTTGTATCTACAGATACATTACTGAAGTAGATATAACTTCGTCCCATTTCATCCATCAACTTCCAGCGTAAAGCTTTCTCCTGCACACCGTCCACACAAGTGTCAGAGGCAAGATATCTCTTTGCTTTATCTACGACTTATCTTACGAACCATGATAAGGGCAAGGAGTCTTTGGCTGGTGGTAACTTTGAGGCTCAAGAACGCCACTGCCTCCACAAGATGAGGGCCTTCTCCACTCGTCCGCTGGGGGAGTAACTGGCAATCATCAGACTGGAGGTTACTTTTTCCAGATCACGAGCCAAAGAGTTTTTTACCTCAAGTTTCGTAATGGACCTGGCTTCATCAAAGGGGAAATGTTGATGGCACCAGGTCGCTTGTTTAGAAAAGTTAATCTTTATCCTGCTCGCTGCTTATGTTCTTTTTTTTTTTCCACTTTACGGGAAAGTTACTTTTTTGCACTTTGTACAGAATCGTTTAATCCCACTTATTTCCAGATTATGGAAGGTAAAGGGCCATTAAGTCGGGAAGATATACGGAGGCTCCTTCGCCCCAAAATGTCTCTTCGCCACAGAGTGCCCTGTGGTTCTCACGTGTACATCCTTTATCCTAATTGTATATTCGTCAGGAAGGGAGACCTTCCTCACAAGCCTCGGTCAACACAGTGTCAGTCCAGTGGCTCGTCCGCCTGGCGCAGAGATGACCGTCATGACTGACTAGGCGACTTCGAAGCTTCAGCGGACCCACATACGTAGAGAGTGTCTGTCGTCTTAGAATTATTGAGCTGACGGTCATGACTGGCTAGGGTACTTCGAAGTTTCAGTGGGGCCTACATATGTAGTGAGGGTGTGTCTGTAGTCTTAGTATTATCCTCCTCCTCAGCAACCGAAGAAGGTGATGTAGATGTTTCGACCGGATGATGTATCTTGACGTAGATGGCTTAGATAACTCATAACAGGTCTAAAGACTAACCAACCAACCTATTGCCCTCGTCCACTAATAGGTTCATCCAACACTCAGTCTTAGTAGGTGTATTTACTAACAATATATGGTCTTATGTGATATAGTTCTGGTCAGAGAGCGATCTTTCTTTTCAAAAGAGTAATCATTAAGTCTTATGAGAGTAATATTTCTATGATTAATCAATGTCGAATTCGTTAGTCAAGTTACTCCCTGATCACTTTATTGAATTCTGAAGACACTTTTTGTGAAGTAATATAATCTGATAAAACTGACCATCTATGCACACCACTTTATTTTCACGTGGCTTTCAGTACAATATAATATGTAGTAATTAAAGAAAAAATCGAAAGATTTTTTTTTCTCATTTTTTCCCTAATATACAATAAAGATGTGGTTTGTAGAGTTCTATAATGAGATAAACACAAGGAAAGTTGGTGTTACCGGGCTCCGCCTATAAGTGGCTACAGCACGCAAGAGAAGCCGCCTTCAGCACGCCCATGTCATTAAAGGTAGACAAAGGAGTAAGGCGTTAAGAAACTTTTTCGCTTATCAAGACACCATCAATTCCCTGCTTCTGCTGGAGTGCAGCCTCGAAGCTGCAGAAGCTCAAAGAAAAGGGAATCTTGGGGTCGCATAATATTGATAATAATAATAATAATGATAATAAGGAGACTTGTGTGAGGAAGTGCCAGGAGAGACTGAGTTCAGAATGGAAAAAGGTGAGAATGGGGGACGTAAAGGGAGAGGGGGAGGAATGGGATGTATTTAGGGAAGCAGTGATGGCTTGTGGAAGGGATGCTTCCGGCATGAGAAGCATGGGAGGTGGGCAGATTAGAAAGAGTAATGAGTGGTGGGATGAAGAAGTAAGATTATTAGTGAAAGAGAAGAGAGAGGCATTTGGACGATTTTTGCAGGGAAATAATGCAAATGACTGGGAGATGTATAGAAGAAAGAGGCAGGAGGTCAAGAAAAAGGTGCAAGAAGCGAAAAGAGGGCAAATGAGAGTTGGGGTGAGAGAGTATCATTGAATTTTAGGGAGAATAAAAAGATGTTTTGGAAGGAGGTAAATAGAGTGCGTTAAGACGTGGGAAAAAATGGGAATATCAGTGAAGGGCGCAAATGGGGAGGTGATAACAAGTAGTGGTGATGTAAGAAGGAGATGGACTGAGTATTTTGAAGGTTTGTTGAATGTGTTTGATGATAGAGTGGCAGATATAGGGTGTTTGGGTCGAGGTGGTGTGCAAAGTGAGAGGGTTAGGGAGAATGATTTGGTAAACAGAGAAGAGGTAGTAAAAGCTTGGAGGAAGATGAAACCTGGCAAGGCAGCGGGTTTGGATGGTATTGCAGCGGAATTTAATAAAAAAGGGGGGTGACTGTATTGTTGACTGGTTGGTAAGGTTATCTAATGTATGTATGACTCATGGTGAAGTGCCTGAGGACTAGCGGAATGCTTGCATAGCGCCATTCTACAGAGGCAAAGGGGATATGAGTGAGAGCTCAAATTACAGGGGTATAAGTTTGTTGAGTATTCCTGGTAAATTATATGGGAGGGTATTGATTGAGAGGGTGAAGGCAGTGTGATTTCAGAAGTGGCAGAGGATGTGTGGATCAGGTGTTTGCTTTGAAGAATGTGTGTGAGAAATACTTGGAAAAGCAAATGGATTTGTATGTAGCATTTATGGATCTGGAGAAGGCATATGATAGAGTTGATAGAGATGCTTTGTGGAAGGTATTAAGAATATATGGTGAGGGAGGCAAGTTGTTAGAAGCAGTGAAAAGTTTTTATCGAGGATGTAAGGCATGTGTACGTGTAGGAAAAGAGGAAAGCGAGTGGTTCTCAGTGAATGTAGGTTTGCGGCGGGGGTGTATGATGTCTCCATGGCTGTTTAATTTGTTTATGGATGGGGTTGTTAGGGAGGTGAATGCAAGAGTTTTGGAAAGAGGGGCAAGTATGCAGTCTGTTGGGGATGAGAGAGCTTGGGAAGCGAGTCAGTTGTTGTCTGCTGATGATACAGCGCTGGTGGCTGATTCGTGTGAGAAACGGCAGAAGCTGGTGACTGAGTTTGGTAAAGTGTGTGAAAGAAGAAAGCTGAGAGTAAATGTGAATAAGAGCAAGGTTATTAGGTACAGTAGGGTTGAGGGATAAGTCATTTGGGAGGTATGTTAGAATGGAGAAAAACTGGAGGAAGTGAAGTTTTAGATATTTGTGAGTGGATTTGGCAGCGGATGGAACCATGGAAACGGAAGTGAATCATAGGGTGAGGGAGGGGGCGAAAGTTGTGGCAGTGTTGAAAAATGTGTGGAAGTCGAGAACGTTATCTTGGAAAGCAAAAATGGGTATGTTTGAAGGAATAGTGGTTACAACAATGTTATATAGTTGCGAGGCGTGTGCTATAGATAGAGCTGTGTGGAGGAGGGTGGATGTGCAGGAAATGAAATGTTTGAGGACAATATGTGGTGTGAGGTGGTTTGATCGAGTAAGTAATGAAAGGGTAAGAGAGTTGTGTGATAATAAAAAGTGTGGTTGAGAGAACAGAAGAGGGTGTTTTGAAATGATTTGGTCACATGGAGAGAATGAGTGAGGAAAGATTGACAAAGAGGATATATGTGTCAGAGGTGGAGGGAACGAGGAGAAGTGGGAGACCAAATTGGAGGTGGAAAGATGGAGTGAAAAAGATTTTGAGTGATCGGGGCCTGAGCATGCAGGAGGGTGAAAGGCATGCAAGGAACAGAGTGAATTGGAACGATGTGGTATACCGGGGTCGACGTGCTGTCAATATATATATATATATATATATATATATATATATATGTATATGTATACGTTGAGATGTATAGGTATGTACATGTGTTGTATGTGGACGTGTATGTATATACATGTGTATGTGGGTGGGTTGGGCCATTCTTTCCTCTGTTCCCTTGCGCTACCTCGCTAACGCGGGAGACAGCGACAAAGCATAATAGAAAAAAAAATAATAATAATAATAATAACAATAATAATAATGATTAATGATAATGAATAATAATGATAATTATACTACTACTACTACTACTCATGATAATAATAATAATAATAATAATAACAGTTTTATATCATACATTCGACATCGATTTGGTGGCTCTGTACATATCATTCATACCACATGCGATTCATTATATACTTATTACAAAAATTCAAAAATAATCCTTATTAGAATTCTAGTGGAAACAAGTTAGGTTAGGGTTGCTAATGTGGGACTTTTATTGATGGGTCTGAATTAAAATGTGATCGCGTGTTGAAGTGAGAGGATAGATTTCAGCATATGTAACAAGGTTAAGAATTTACAGCAATTAGTTAGTGTCTCCTTACATATTCTTTATCACCTTAAATAAAACACTGAAGCACCATTTCAAGTCCGTTATTACAAGAATAAAAACTACACTTTAGTATTCATAACTATGATAGATATTGATTTGAGAATAATAGATAATTATGATTCCCCGATCGTACACTAGGAATGCAAGGTAAAGATTGCCAACCACAATTATCTAAATTACACTCAAGTTCCCCAAACTAACTCCAAAACTTGACCCCCCTTACCGTACGCCGCAATGTTGGTTCACTTTCCCCTCTTCTAAAGGTATTACTTTTGGTTTATGCTCCCGAGAGCCGGCTGCTGGTGTGCCCCCCACCACGCGATACTCGGCAAGCTGCTGTGCGTCACACGACTACCGTATGGCCGTTGGCAACTCAAGAGTGGGCCGTTTTGATAACCGTGTCTTTCCCTACACCTCGAGGCTTTGGAACGCTCTACCCTCTAATGTCATACCAAATAACTATGACCTGGCTCATCTTAACAAGACAGATTTTCACTTACAACAAAATTTTTAGATATTTTCCCCCGTCTTTTCTTTCTTTCTTTTATAAAACTTTATATTTCAATTGAGGCCCGGCCTTGATGTGAACTCTCGTCCGTGTCTGGAGCTTGTAACGCTGACAAAAAAAGAGAAAAAAATTAGAAATAAAACTGGTTGATCGTGTTTAAGTTTTACTCTTGTTATCTGCCATTCAGAACCTCAGGGGTCAAGCCACTTCGTCCACGAACCGAACAAAATCCTGGACATTATCACCTTCATGTGTAAAGAATGATTCCAAGACCACATTCACTCACTACGCATATGGTCCTTCAAGATATATAGGAGAGTGGAAATGTGGATCATTTCAGAGCATGAATCATCACCTCATTAATCACTAAAACGTTCCCGTGTTCTTGTGTTCCAGTTCAATCACGAGCATCATAACTCATCTCCTATTAAAAAGTCTAAATTGATAAAGAATATAATAAAGAGCATCAAACCATATCAACCAGTAAATGATAATGACTTTGATGTTTAATCACGAGAACCACAGACGAAAAAAAATATATGTGAAAATCAATCATCCATGTCCGCTGTAATATGGAATAATTCACTGGAAACTAATATCAACAATTGATAGATTTTTTTTCTATCAAGCTTAATAACATCAACTGAGCGGTAGAGGTAACTTAAAGTTGACTTCACCTTCACGGGAAACACAGTCAGAGGAAGAGTTCTGATCAAAGTAGTCATTCGTGAATCTGTCTACACCACTGATGATAGGGGACGTTCCAGTGTGTGTGTGTGTGTGTGTGTGTGTGTATTCCTATAGGTCCACAGGGAAGATGAAACACGATAAGTTCCTAAGTGCGCTTTCGTGTAATAATCACATCATCAGGGGAGACACAAGAGAGAAATATAAGTCAGTTGATATATTATATATACATATATATATATATATATATATATATATATATATATATATATATATATATATATATACATATATATTATCCCTGGGGATAGGGAGAAAGAATACTCCCCACGTATTCCCTGCATGTCGTAGAAGGCGACTAAATGAGAAGGGAGCGGGGGGCTGGAAATCCTCCCCTCTCATTTCTAATTTTCCAAAAGGAACAGAACAAGGGGCCAAGTGAGGATTTTCCCTCTAAGGCTCAGTCTTCTGTTCTTAACGCTACCTCGCTAACGCGGGAAACGGCGAATATGTATGATATATACATATATATATATATATATATATATATATATATATATATATATATATATATATATATATATATATACATACAGCCCCGGAGCTGCACTGGTGAGGCACAGGCGTGTATCCATACAAACACAAATACACACACACACACACACACACACACACACACACACACAGGAAATCAGGAATCAGGCTGCGCCAGACACCAGCCCTGACAACATACCGAGCACTTAACGCCGAAATTCATTTCAGCATTGCTATTTAGCCTTGTGGACCGTTCCCATTTTACACGAGAAACTTTGATTACTTTCTTTCGTACGTGCCGTCTTTACACCCTATTGTATTCCTGCAAGTTTTGGATGCATTGGGAAAGTTAAACAATGTGTGGCAGCTCGCCAAGTGGAGAGAACGGGTCGAGGGTTAAATAGGAGGTGGGAGGAAAGTGGGAAGGAAAGGGAGAACAACGGAGTTCTGTTTTTCTTCCGAGCAGCTGTGTGTAATCAGTTATATATAATCACTGTTGGTGCGAGGAGGGAGTTCTGCACTCGTACCGCCCCTCGCCCCACTCGAAATTTACTTTCGGGACAACTTTCTAAACTTCATCATCCCGTTTACTCTCTTCATCTTACTCTTATATCTTCCCTCTCTTAATCTTTTCTAAAAAAAAAAAGAAAGTTTCTTGCTTAATTTCATGTTATGGCCTCTTGATACGAAGGGTTCGAAACAGCGACGGACCACTGGGTCCCTTCGAGGCTCTCTGTAATAGTGGACGTAATCCGAAAACCCTCAGTTTAGCGAGAGCGGGAAAGCATGCAGATGTTTCACAGAGGAAAAAAACGTGAGAGCCTTTCATGTCACAAGGAAGAAAACCTCAGCAGTCGTGGATCTATGGAGGTAAAATTCATCAATCTTAAACGTATTCATGACACTGCTTTCTACAACTCTAACTGGTAGATAATTCCGTATGTCAACAATCCTGTTGGAGAAAAGAAACAGTCTCTTGCCTTAAGCAACCTGTTGTACCAAGAATTTCAAGGTCTTTGATGATCTCGAATATCAGTATGAGATCACCTGTTAACCTTCTCTTTTCTATGATCAAATGAAATTGAACTCATCTACTCAGCTCTCCTACCATTAATGTCTCACTCCGGCATTCATCTTGGTAAGCACTCCATTCTGTCTTGCCTATCACTTTCCTCATGACCAAGGCATCATCCGCAAACACAAGGAGGAGTCTAATCCCTCGGGAAAGTCATTCATAGAGATCAAGAGGATCAGTGGTCCCAGAACAGACCCTTGTAGCACGCCACTCGTGACCAACTCATCTTGAGAAGGTTGCCCTGAAATGCGTCCTTTATTTCCCTTCTACTAAGGTGATGGTCTGTCCATCTAAGGTGTATTATCGTCGTCTCTGCTTCAGTATGTATGAAGTAGTAGAGTAAATACATGCAAGCGTAGTTATATATATGCAAGTACACGCTTCTGTCTGTGTTCATCGTATATGCATCATGCGTACATGGATTGTGTGTGTGTGTGAGAGAGAGAGAGAGAGAGAGAGAGAGAGAGAGAGAGAGAGAGAGAGAGAGAGAGAGAGAGAGAGAGAGAGAGAGAGAGAGAGAGAGAGAGAATGACGTAGTCCTATTCGTAAAAGTGAATAGTAAAAATAACTTTCTTGAAGTAAAAGTATTAAGGACAAACCCTTGCACTCATTTTTCACCAGTAAAGACAGAGAAAATGAATTACTTCACATGACCGGTGCATAAGTTTTGTTCTAAACGTACGAAAGTGACATTATACGCAAGGTAATAAGTACGCTTAACGAAGAGAAAAATCACAGCATCAGAACGTCTCAACATCCAGCAGCAGAATGGCCAGACCTGATACAGCACACCCTGAGACCAGTAGTAGGATAGCCAGACCTGATGTGGTACTCTGTGAGCCAGCAGTAAGCTGGCCAGTCTGGCGAAGCTCCTCCGTATGGCGTAACGCCAAGCTTACAATTTTACACCTTGCTGAAGAGGAGTTTACAGAGACACCTCCTTCGCAAGGATGATGATAACCCATCGTCTTAAACAGCAACCTAAAAGGGGGAAAAAAAATATGGCTCTTCAGAATCCTCGACCCGACATGTAAGCTCTTCAAAGTTGACGTAATAACCATCAAGTTTGACTTCAAGTTGACGACCTCGCCATCTCCTATGTCATGGTGGAAGTTCATGAAAACTTAACAGGGAAAAGTTAAGAGGTGTCCAGATCGTCAGCGATCTTCATTTTCGAAATGGGTGTAGCGATGATATGATGAAGATGAAGAAAGACGTCGTGGGGCCAGAAGGGCAGTATTTTATAAGACCATGACGAGAAGGTTAAAAGGTCAGTGGTAGAAAAATATACGTCCGGGAGTAGATTGTAGTCACAAACTGATGAGGATAATGTGAGGGGGAAACGGTGAGGAAATCCCTCATTATGACGACGAGATGAGGAGGGTCTAAGACAACCATCACCAAGGTTTTATGAGACTTGAAAATAGATGGTTGGCTGAAGCAGCTACTGCACCATGGGATTAAAGACAGTTGCGACTGACGATAGTGAAGATGATGATGAAAGCACGACCTGTGATAGTGAAGATGGCCATGTGGTCACTGCTGGTGATAGCAAAGGTGGTGATCGGCTCGGTAAAGCCATCGTCATAGTCAGAAGATGAAAAAAAGAGGGTGAGAAGATGGCCATAAACACGCTGAGCCCCGAAGAAGGACCTACCATAACAATAATGATAGAAAATCAGGTTAAATTTGTTGAAGACAGTTCCCCCTCTCCTCCCAGCGGTGTTACTGAAAGGTCAGTCTAAGGCTTTCGACCGTCATAACTTAGTTCCTAATCTTCGAAATGGCTTTACTCCTCTCCAGGTGCGAGAAAACTGAAATACTCGGAAAGTCTTTTCCTTTCACCTTCATCCTTGTCCGCCGTTTCCTGAGTTATCGAGGTAGCGTCAGGAACAGAAGAAAAAAGGCCGAAATCTCTAGATGTCATGGGTAATGCATCGAACCCTCAGCTCCCTATCCACAACCAGACCCAATAGACCTTCCCATGGTCTCACCAGCCCGCTTCACAAGTCCTGGCTCAGTCCATTGACAGCTCGTCAACCCCACATCGTTCCAATTCACTATCTCTCGTACACGACTTTCACCCTCCTGCATGTTCAGGCGCCCCAAGTACTCAAAATATCCCTCCTTCTCCAACTGAAACAGTAAAATACTCATCTTTTAATTTCCCACGGGATAAAATTTCAGTCTTATTGTTTGAACATTATTCGAATGTATCCTTCTCGCTTTAGTACCTTCATAGAAATATATATATTAAATGTTATCTGTTGTATTAAGAGTTATCTCTGGAGACGGACAAGTGGGATGAGACTTGATTGGATAAACTGGCTGCCGCTTTTCGAATGTCAAAGAGTCAGGTTATATAATTCACAGACGAATCACCCTGCCTGACGTACGAAGCAGAATCGAAGATCAAAAAACATACGAGAGACTAAGGCAAAGCAAATTACGAGGAAATACACACTCTTGGAAAATGTGGTTATGAAAAAAAAAATAATATAGAAGGAATATAAAGTCAAGGGAAAGTGCGAGAAGTTATACTAAATTACGACTGGATCCTCGTTCTAAGTGGCTTGAGGTCAAGTTTGGAAAGAAAATTGGAAAACTACGTATGAACAGGATTGATGTGTACCCTCAGGGGTGGACGAGAGAGAGAGAGAGAGAGAGAGAGAGAGAGAGAGAGAGAGAGAGAGAGAGAGAGAGAGAGAGAGAGAGAGAGAGAGAGACTGACTTAAAGACTCCAATAAAACATGTCTGTGCAGCACGTCGTAAGATATGTTTAGCTCACAAGACATTGTCAGTGACAGGGCTGCTAGCGAGGCAGCGAAACGCTCCGCCGCTCCGGGGAGAGAGAGAGAGAGAGAGAGAGAGAGAGAGAGAGAGAGAGAGAGAGAGAGGGGGGGGGGACGAGCGAGCCAGCGAGCGGAACGAGCACTCGGGATCTCTAAAGATGTGCCTGGGTAAGACTTACCGAGGATGCTGGAGGATTGGACACTAAAATTACGGGGAGGGAGTTTATTGGTGAGTAAATACGTTACTGGCGCCCTGCAGGAGGTGATGAAGGATAAGAAGTGAGAGTCGGTATAAAGTTCATGTCAAGTCCCCTGGCCTGGGGAAGGGTTACAGCACTCCATGATCATAACGTAGGACGTCCAATGTACTGGGGAGGCGATGGGCGAGGGGGGAAATAATAGGCGCTTTAGAGCTTTTAGATTTAGGTGTCGGAAGTTTGGCGAGGGCAGAAAAAGAGACGGACGCATTATGAATACTGAGAGAGAGGGAGAGAGAGACAGAGAGAGAGAGAGAGAGAGAGAGAGAGAGAGAGAGAGAATTGGTCAGTGAACTTGAAGGAATGATCTCTTAGGGGAGGTCATCAAGACGCAATGAGAACTTATGAGGAGGAGGAGGAGGAAGTCAGCGGAGTATACGAGTGGGGCGAGTGGATAGTGAGGAGACGAAACACCAAGAATGAGACCGTGGGTGAAGTGAATGTGTCGAGGACACACACACACAGATGCGCCTGGACAAGAGGCTGTTCAAGATTCCCGTGTCGCCCAGCTCATGCAAAGTAAAGGGAAGTGCTTGGTTCTACATCTGTTGCTCGTGGTGGTGATGGTGAGAGCAGCCAAGTCTTTTGCTCGACGCTGGTCCTTGTCAAGGGGGACAGTCTGTTCTCACACCGTGGCTGTCTGTTAGTTCATTGGGCTGTGAGCTTATGGACTAACAGGGTCGTCGAGACCATCAAAATCAAATTAGAACCACCAATCCCCATACAAAAAATATTCAGGTGTTCAAGATAATTCTAAGACCATACAGTAAACCCTCGCTGCATATATATGTGTGTGTGTGTGTGTAGGGTCTTGTTACAATGGCTATAAGGTTTGGCTGTTTATTATCTATTACCGACACTCACTGGGCGGTCCTCGAACATGCTATGGCACAGGAGTTATCTGTCCCTAACACGGGAATATCTGGACGACACACACGACCAGTTACATACCAACGTCCACCAACTCCAGCTCACAATACAAACGCTGGACGAACACAAGTTAGAAATTGCTTTCCATACAACTAACAAGTTGACACACACGCACAGCTGTATCGGCAAAAAACGATGTGAAAATCAGGCATGATGGAGCGAGGCATTATGGAGCGAGGCATTAAGGGGCGAGGCATTATGGGCCGAGGCATTATGGACCGAGGCATTATGGACCGAGGCCTTATGGAACAAGGCATTATGGACCGAGGCATTATGGAGCAAGATATTACGGAGCAAGGCATTAGGGAGCGAGGCAGTATGGATCGAGGCATTATGGACCGAGGCAGTGGGTGGTTCTCAACGTTTTATTTATCTCACGACACATTATCGAGTTAGCCTCATCCTGGTTGCACTCCGCACAAAATTTTAACCAGAAATTCTCATCATCACCCACGAAACATATATTTCTAACACATATACACACATGATAATCAAAGCAAAACGATCTGTAGCGCCTTTATGATCACGTGAATATTCGAAATGATTCACCAAAAGCACTTACGTGACATGAACATTGCAGGAGTTTGCTACGAGAGTGTGCGACATCCTCTGAATGTCTCTCTCTCTCTCTCTTTCATTTCTGATGTACCATGACACACAAGGTACATATCGTCCCGGTGCACCAGTCTCCCATGACACACCCAGTTGCGTAGGAGTGAGGCAGGGAAATACATTTCGGTACCGACGAGTGCCCAAAAAAAAAAAAAAGCGATACATTTCACGACTGACCTTAAATAATTTCAAACAAAAGCCATAACTCAAGCTGGGTTGACTGTCCCACTGAGCATGTTATGTTAGGTGGGCGTTATCATCCCATTCGGGATATGATAATGCTCTGCTGATAACGATATAGGGAACGACCCTTCCACTCTCCATCAACCAAACATGGACACGATAGATGAGATGATGATCAATCAAGCAGCTCTCCAACATGGACACGATAGGTGAGGAGGGGAGATGATGATCGAGCAGCTCCCCAACATGGACACGATAGGTGAGGAGGGGAGATGATGATCGAGCAGCTCCCCAACATGGACACGATAGGTGAGGAGGGGAGATGATGATCGAGCAGCTCTCCAACATGGACACGATAGGTGAGGAGGGGAGATGATGATCAATCAAGCAGCTCCCCAACATGGACACGATAGGTGAGGAGGGGAGATGATGATCGAGCAGCTCCCCAACATGGACACGATAGGTGAGGAGGGGAGATGATGATCGAGCAGCTCTCCAACATGGACACTATAGGTGAGGAGGGGAGATGATGATCGAGCAGCTCCCCAACATGGACACGATAGGTGAGGAGGGGAGATGATGATGATCGAGCATCTCTCCAACATGGACACGATAGGTGAGGAGGGGAGATGATGATGATCGAGCAGCTCCCCAACATGGACACGATAGGTGAGGAGGGGAGATGATGATCGAGCAGCTCTCCAACATGGACACGATAGGTGAGGAGGGGAGATGATGATCAATCAAGCAGCTCCCCAACATGGACACGATAGGTGAGGAGGGGAGATGATGATCGAGCAGCTCCCCAACATGGACACGATAGGTGAGGAGGGGAGATGATGATCGAGCAGCTCTCCAACATGGACACGATAGGTGAGGAGGGGAGATGATGATGATCGAGCAGCTCTCCAACATGGACACGATAGGTGAGGAGGGGAGATGATGATCGAGCAGCTCTCCAACATGGACACGATAGGTGAGGAGGGGAGATGATGATCGAGCAGCTCTCCAACATGGACACGTTAGGTGAGGAGGGGAGATGATGATGATCGAGCAGCTCTCCAACATGGACACGACAGGTGAGGAGGGGAGATGATGATGATCCAGCAGCTCCCCAACATGGACACGATAGGTGAGGAGGGGAGATGATGATCGAGCAGCTCCCCAGCGGCGGCCCTCCTCTCCTGCCGTACAACTAACGTGTGGCTGACTGGCTCCCAAACTGGTCCAGTCGAAGATCATATTATGACCCAAGGGTCGTGCCGTCGTGCTCAAGGGTGGCAATGCCCTCTCTCTGCTCGAGGGTCGTGTTCGCCAGTCTGGACCGTCGTACTCAAGGGATTGCTGAACGGAGAGGATGGCTGGCTAGCAAGTGGCGCTCGGATATATGGAGGGAGGAGATAACATAATACCATGTTCCCAACGAAGCCTCCACATACACACACACACCACTGGTGGAGGACCGACAGGCTACCCTCCTCACAATATGCTAAACAACGGCCAACCCACCCGTGCCAACACCCGTGCCGAAAAGGTGAAGGGGGTTCAGAAACAAAGGGATCTCGAATACTGGCTTTGGTTCAGTCCAGGAAGAAGCTGATGTGTTCCAGTCTCGTGCTTCAAGTCCATGGTTGATGTAGTGCCTTCGTGGCCAATGGTCTTCCTTTCTTCTTTTTTCCTATGTCATCAAATTTTCTCTGGCGCTCCACATTCAGCTGTGTGGTTTTCTTCCAGTATCTTCCTCCAGGCACATGTCCAGTGGAACTTTAAGGTTTTGCCCTATTTCCTTCGTGGATTCTATTTCCTCTCGGTGAGTAAGGGGAAATACCCAACCTTTAGAGCTTAAAAAAAAATAGGATTAGCAAACACCCGAAGGTTTAGATACGTGGGATCTGAATAGCTCTCCCCAGCCGAGTAGGGGGGAGGGAAAGGCATCGGACTCGAAATCCAGACCCCCAATGGAATGAGAGCTTAAACACGCTACCCTGGAACACGGTTGAAACCAGGCAATAACGGGAGAATCTTTTTTCAGACACCAACACTCGTACAGCAAAAATATGACGGCCTGACGTAACGATCCAACAACTAAAACTTTGTCAATGTGGATAAAAAAAAAAAAAGGAAAAATTGTGTTGTATTTGCTTTTCCGGTAAAACTTTCCGATGATTCTTTTTTACGATTTTTCTCTTTTTTTTTTGTCACAAGCCACTATTTGCCTTCCCTGCTGGTTGGCGATCTCATCGTCAAACGACCCAATTGATTCCTGGCGCAAATAAAACATGCATTTTATCGCCACTGAATATATCTATCTATCTATCTATCTATCTATATATATATATATATATATATATATATATATATATATATATATATATATATATATATATATATATATTTTCCCTTCGTTTTATATCAACTGACTTATATTTCTTTCTTGTATCTCCTATGATGTGACTATTTATTACACGAAAGCGAGGTAGCGCAAGGAAAACAGACGAAGAATGGCCCATCCACCCACATACCCATATATACATATACCCCCATAAACACACATATACATACATATACATATTAACATATACATACATATACATACACATACGCAGACATTATATATATACACTTGTGCATATTCATACTTGCTTACCTTCATCCATTCCTGTTGCTACCCCTTCCGAAAGGTAAACAGCATCGCTATCCCCTGCTTCAGCGAGGTAGCGCCAGGAATACAGACAAAAAGGCCACATTCGTTCACACTCAGTGTATTTCATTTTCACACCATTGTTTTCCTGTCGACGATGGGGGAGAATCATAAATGTTTCATCCTTTACCGAATTACAGTAATGAAACTGTGGCAAGCCTAAGTTGTGGGCAAGTTCTGGAGTGTGGTAGCACACACACACACACACACACACACACACACACACACACACACACACACACACACACTGTAACGAAGCATCTACACGTTACATGATATGCTGTAGTGTGTTCGGCTGTGGTACATACAACTCAGTGTAGCAGACTGTGGTACTGGCGGTATTTTACTGTAGTGTTGTAGGCTGCGGTAATTACAGCTATATACCAGTGCACATATGCTGTATATATATATATATATATATATATATATATATATATATATATATATATATATATATATATATATATATATGGTAGACTGTGGTACTTACACGTTACTGTGGTAGACTGTGGTACTTATGGCATATACTCTGGTGTGGTAGACTGTGGTTATAACAGCTTATACGCAGTGTGGTAGACTGTGGTACTTGAGGCATGCACTCCAGTGTGGTAGACTGTGGTACTTGAGGCATGCACTCCAGTGTGGTAGACTGTGGTACTTGAGGCATGCACTCCAGTGTGGTAGACTGTGGTACTTGAGGCATGCACTCCAGTGTGGTAGACTGTGGTACTTGAGGCATGCACTCCAGTGTGGTAGACTGTGGTACTTGAGGCATGCACTCCAGTGTGGTAGACTGTGGTACTTGAGGCATGCACTCCAGTGTGGTAGACTGTGGTTATAACAGCTTATACGCAGTGTGGTAGACTGTGGTACTTGAGGCATGCACTCCAGTGTGGTAGACTGTGGTACTTGAGGCATGCACTCCAGTGTGGTAGACTGTGGTACTTGAGGCATGCACTCCAGTGTGGTAGACTGTGGTACTTGAGGCATGCACTCCAGTGTGGTAGACTGTGGTACTTGAGGCATGCACTCCAGTGTGGTAGACTGTGGTACTTGAGGCATGCACTCCAGTGTGGTAGACTGTGGTACTTGAGGCATGCACTCCAGTGTGGTAGACTGTGGTACTTGAGGCATGCACTCCAGTGTGGTAGACTGTGGTACTTGAGGCATGCACTCCAGTGTGGTAGACTGTGGTACTTGAGGCATGCACTCCAGTGTGGTAGACTGTGGTACTTGAGGCATGCACTCCAGTGTGGTAGACTGTGGTACTTGAGGCATGCACTCCAGTGTGGTAGACTGTGGTACTTATGGTTGGTCACTGTGTACCGTATGGTTGGTCACTGTGGTAACCGTATGGTTGGTCATGTGGTACCGTATGGTGGTCACTGTGGTAACCGTATGGTTGGTCATGTGGTACCGTATGACTGGCCACTGTGGTACCGTGTGGTTGGTCACTGTGGTACCGTATGACTGGCCACTGTGGTACCGTATGACTGGCCACTGTGGTACCGCATGGTTGGTCACTGTGGTACCGTAAGGTTGGTCACTGTGTACCGTATGGTTGGTCCACTGTGGTACCGTAATGGTTGGTCACTGTGGTACAGTATGGTTGGTCACTGTGGTACCGTAATGGTTGGTCACTGTGGTACAGTATGGTTGGTCACTGTGTACCGTATGGTTGGCCACTGTGGTACCGTATGACTGGCCACTGTGGTACCGTATGACTGGCCACTGTGGTACCGTATGGTTGGCCACTGTGGTACCGTGAGGTTGTCACTGTGGTACCGTATGACTGGCCACTGTGGTACCGTAAGGTTGGTCACTGTGGTACCGTATGACTGGCCACTGTGGTACCGTAAGGTTGGTCACTGTGGTAACCGTATGGTTGGTCACTGTGGTACGTATGGTTGGTCACTGTAGTACCGTATGTTGGTCACTGTGGTAACCGTATGGTTGGTCATGTGGTACCGTATGGTGGTCACTGTGGTACCGTATGACTGGCCACTGTGGTACCGTAAGGTTGGTCACTGTGTACCGTATGGTTGGTCCACTGTGGTACCGTATGGTTGGTCCACTGTGGTACCGTATGTTGGTCACTGTGGTTACCGTATGGTTGGTCCACTGTGGTACCGTATGGTTGTCACTGTGGTACCGTAAGGTTGGTCACTGTGGTACCGTATGGTTGGTCACTGTGGTACCGTATGACTGGCCACTGTGGTACCGTATGGTTGGTCACTGTGGTACCGTATGACTGGCCACTGTGGTACCGTAAGGTTGGTCACTGTGGTAACCGTATGGTTGGTCACTGTGGTACAGTATGGTTGGTCACTGTAGTACCGTATGTTGGTCACTGTGGTTACCGTATGGTTGGTCGCTGTAGTACCGTATGTTGGTCACTGTGGTACCGTAATGGTTGGTCACTGTAGTACCGTATGTTGGTCACTGTGGTACCGTATGGTTGGTCACTGTGGTACCGTATGGTTGGTCACTGTGGTACCGTATGGTTGGTCACTGTGGTACCGTATGGTTGGTCACTGTGGTACCGTATGGTTGGTCACTGTGGTACAGTATGGTTGGTCACTGTGGTACCGTATGGTTGGTCACTGTGGTACCGTATGGTCTGGTCACTGTGGTACCGTATGGTTGGTCACTGTGGTACCGTATGGTTGGTCACTGTGGTACCGTATGGTTGGTCACTGTGGTACCGTATGGTTGGTCACTGTGGTACCGTATGACTGGTCACTGTGGTACCGTATGGTTGGTCACTGTGGTACCGTGAGGTTGGTCACTGTGGTACCGTATGGTTGGTCACTGTAGTACCGTATGGTTGGTCACTGTGGTACCGTATGGTTGGTCACTGTGGTACCGTATGGTTGGTCACTGTGGTACCGTATGGTTGGTCACTGTGGTACCGTATGGTTGGTCACTGTGGTACCGTATGGTTGGTCACTGTAGTACCGTATGGTTGGTCACTGTGGTACAGTATGGTTGGTCACTGTGGTACCGTATGGTTGGTCACTGTAGTACCGTATGGTTGGTCACTGTGGTACAGTATGGTTGGTCACTGTGGTACCGTATGGTTGGTCGCTGTAGTACCGTATGGTTGGTCACTGTGGTACTGTATGGTTGGTCACTGTAGTACCGTATGGTTGGTCACTGTGGTACAGTATGGTTGGTCACTGTGGTACCGTATGGTTGGTCACTGTGGTACCGTATGGTTGGTCGCTGTAGTACCGTATGGTTGGTCGCTGTAGTACCGTATGGTTGGTCACTGTGGTACTGTATGGTTGGTCACTGTGGTACAGTATGGTTGGTCACTGTGGTACCGTATGGTTGGTCACTGTGGTACCGTATGGTTGGTCGCTGTAGTACCGTATGGTTGGTCACTGTGGTACTGTATGGTTGGTCACTGTAGTACCGTATGGTTGGTCACTGTGGTACAGTATGGTTGGTCACTGTGGTACCGTATGGTTGGTCGCTGTAGTACCGTATGGTTGGTCACTGTGGTACCGTATGGTTGGTCACTGTGGTACCGTATGGTTGGCCACTGTGGTACCGTATGGTTGGCCACTGTGGTACCGTATGGTTGGCCACTGTGGTACCGTATGGTTGGTCACTGTGGTACCGTATGGTTGGTCACTGTGGTACCGTATGACTGGCCACTGTGGTACCGTATGGTTGGCCACTGTGGTACCGTATGACTGGCCACTGTGGTACCGTAAAGTTGGTGCTGTAGTACCGTGAGGCTCGTACTACGGTACCGTGAGGCTGGTGCTGAGGTACCATGGGGCAGGTACTGTGGTACTTTTAACCAGTGCTTGGGCGCCTTCTAACCCGTGGCATACATAGGGTCTCGTCCTCGCAGATGAACCGACCCAGATATGCGTCCTCGAGGTCTATACATGGAGGCAAGAGAGGGCGTGTGTGTATGTGGCCTTAGAATCATCATCAACTCCTGAAGGTGTTCAGGTCTTCGTCAACTGGTGTTATAACTGCATAGGTAATTAATGATCCTGACAGTCTTTAAGTCTAGAGCCGACATTACCACAACGAATCACCCATCGTTACGAGCCAACTACAGCAGCTGGGTGGGTCGTGTGGTGTTCAAAGAGAAGGAGGCTAATGTCTTTACCTGTTTTTCTTTGGATTAATACGCTACTGACCCACGGTCTATGGGCATAGAAATGTTTATTGAATGTTATATGGAGGAGTATTGACTCTGTGGGCGAATCCTGAATGTTACACAGAGAAATGTGCCCACCGGCGTCCTGGATGTTACATAGATGGATGTTTGATCTCACTTTGCACCAGAGTACTGGATGTTATACAGAGATGTGTGCCCCCATTCTGTAACAGAGTCCTGAGTGATACACAGAAGTGTGTTTCCTCTCTGTATCAGAGTCCTGAGTGATACACAGACGTGTGTCCTGTCTGTATCAGAGTGCTGAGTGATACACAGACGTGTGTCCTCTCTGTATCAGAGTCCTGAGTGATACACAGAAGTGTGTTTCCTCTGTACTAGAGTCCTGAGTGATACACAGACGTGTGTCCTCTCTGTACCAGAGTGCTGAGTGATACACAGAAGTGTGTTTCCTCTGTATCAGAGTCCTGAGTGATACATAGACGTGTGTTCACTCTGTATCAGAGTCCTGAGTGATACACAGACGTGTGTTCCCTCTGTACCAGAGTCCTGAGTGATACACAGACGTGTGTCCGCTCTGTATCAGAGTCCTGAGTGATACACAGACGTGTGTCCGCTCTGTATCAGAGTGCTGAGTGATACACAGACGTGTGTCCTCTCTGTACCAGAGTCCTGAGTGGTACACAGACGTATGTCCTCTCTGTACCAGAGTCCTGAGTGATACACAGACGTGTGTCCACTGTCTGTATCAGAGTGGTGAGTGATACACAGACGTGTGTCCTCTCTGTATCAGAGTGCTGAGTGATACACAGACGTGTGTCCTCTCTGTACCAGAGTCCTGAGTGATACACAGACGTGTGTCCTCTCTGTACCAGAGTCCTGAGTGGTACACAGACGTATGTCCTCTCTGTACCAGAGTCCTGAGTGATACACAGACGTGTGTCCTCTCTGTACCAGAGTGCTGAGTGATACACAGACGTGTGTCCGCTCTGCCAGAATACTACCCAGTGCTCTCTCTGTCCCCGGATCCTGTCATGATTGGAGAAGCCAGACTTAATAACTCGCAGGTTAATACACTGCCGTCGCCGTGATCCTGGGCGCCAGACAGACCATTGTCATGCGCCTCATTTAACAGCGCATTACCCTCCCTGGAAACTCTACTGTGGAATTCATTCCTCTAACTCTTCCAGGGAGGATTCATATTTGCCTTCCTATGAAGCATTCCTCCCCTATAGCATTACAATCTCGGGTGTCAAATGAATCTTTTCGTCGAGCACCACAATCATGTTACTGGGGCCACCTTGGGTAGGCTGAAACCTCCACTCTCACCCTGTCTCTGGGTCTGATGAAACCTCCACTCTGACCCTGTCTCTGGGTCTGCTGAAACCTCCACTCTCACCCTGTCTCTGGGTCTGCTGAAACCTCCACTCTGACCCTGTCTCTGGGTCTGCTGAACCCTCCACTCTGACCCTGTCCCTGGGTCTGCTGAACCCTCCACTCTGACCCTGTCCCTGGGTCTGCTGAACCTCCACTCTGACTCTGTCCCTGGGTCTGCTGAACCACTCTGACTCTGTCCCTGGGTCTGCTGAACCCTCCACTCTGACCCTGTCCCTGGGTCTGCTGAATCCTCCACTCTGACTCTGTCCCTGGGTCTGCTGAAACCTCCATCCTGATCCAATCCCCTTTTTTTTCAAGAGAAACGTAAGCAGAACTACTGACCCCAATTCAAAAAATAAGCACAGACTGGCCACTGAGACAGCTGCTTTTGGAGGTCAGAGGTCAACCATTATTAGAAGGTTTCACCCGTCTTCCTGGGATCATGACTGGTCTGTATCGCATCAACCAAGTGAGGTTTTAGTTTGAATTGGCTTTACACCAGGCTAGGATACGGTCTAGCCAATTCATCACGCACCACACACCTGGTAGAGTCACTTCATCACACACCACACACCTGGTAGAGTTATTTCATCACACACCACACACCTGGTAGAGTCACTTCATCACACACCACACACCTGGTAGAGTCACTTCATCATACACCACTCTGCTGGTAGACTCACCTCATCACACACCACAGAGCTGGTAGAGTTAGTTCGTCACACACCACTTAGATGGTAGAGTCCCTCTACCATACACCACAAAGCTAGTAGACATTTTACCATAGACCACAGAGCTGGTAGAGTCAATTCACCATACACCACAGCGCTGGCAGAGTCACTTCACCACACACCACAGTGTTGGTAGAGTCACTTCACCACACACCACAGCTCTGGTAGACTCACTTCACCACACACCACAGCTCTGGTAGACTCACTTCACCACACACCACAGCTCTGGTAGACTCACTTCACCACACACCACAGCTCTGGTAGACTCTCTTCACCACACACCACAGCTCTGGTAGACTCACTTCACCACACACCACAGCTCTGGTAGACTCACTTCACCACACGAGATTAATAGGGTTCAATGAAACAAGTAGAACCTACAACTCTAAGCGAAGAATTCCGTAACATGATACTCGTACCTTTTGTTTTGAAGGGATGCACGGTGGAGGTAAAAAACCAGACTTATTAACAACATATAAACCCGACATGATCACCATCACACATATAACACAGCTGAACATAGCGTGCCAAGACCAAGGGCTCTTACGTCTATTACAACCTCAGGATCTAAACACCACACCACAGCTAAACATTCCCCTACAGCTAAACACCACACCGCAGCTAAGCATTCCCCTACAGCTAAACATTACACCACAGTTAGACATTCCCCTACAGCTAAACACCACACCACAGCTAAACATTCCCCTACAGCTAAACATTACACCACAGTTAGACATTCCCCTACAGCTAAACACCACACCGCAGCTAAGCATTCCCCTACAGCTAAACATTACACCACAGTTAGACATTCCCCTACAGCTAAACACCACACCACAGCTAAACATTCCCCTACAGCTAAACATTACACCACAGTTAGACATTCCCCTACAGCTAAACACCACACCGCAGCTAAGCATTCCCCTACAGCTAAACATTACACCACAGTTAGACATTCCCCTACAGCTAAACACCACACCGCAGCTAAACATTCCCCTACAGCTAAACATAACACCACAGTTAGACATTCCCCTACAGTTAAACATCACACCACAGCTAAGCATTCCCCTACAGCTAAACATTACACCTCAGCTAAACATTCCCCTACAGCTAAACACCACACCACAGCTAAACATTCCCCTACAGCTAAACATTACACCACAGTTAGACATTCCCCTACAGCTAAACACCACACCACAGCTAAACATTCCCCTACAGCTAAACATTACACCACAGCTAAACATTCCTCTACAGCTAAACACCACACCACAGCTAAACATTACACCACAGTTAGACATTCCCCTACAGCTAAACATTACACCTCAGCTAAACAATCCCCTACAGCTAAACATTACACCTCAGCTAAACATTCCCCTACAGCTAAACACCACACCGCAGCTAAACATTCCCCTACAGCTAAACACCACACCACAGCTAAACATCCCTACAGCTAAACACCACAGCTAAACAATACACCAGTTGAACATTCCCCTACAGCTAAACACCACACGACAGCTAAACATTCCCCTACAACCACACACACACACACACACACACACCTACCTCTACGAAGACAAACATGAAATGTTTACACTCTTCGTCTAAAGTCATCAAGACACCCATTCCCTAGACAAATTTTTCCCGTTTTCTATCTACAGAACTTTCCTCTGGAGTCTTGGAACTGCTGGTACTCTCGGTGATCTCCCACGATATATTCTCCAGATAAACGTTGAGGCTCTCCCCCTCTCAGCTCACCTTCTCAAGACTACCACCAGCACCCTCACTGCTGCACCCCACCCACGGCCCTCACCTACCCTCACCCTTTGTCACTCTTTCTGGCTATTCTCTCCATTCTGTTTTCAAAGGATGATTCACACTGGCAACTGGATAGACATAATAGAATTACCCAGACTTTCAAATGATTTGTTCTTTGTTCTTAATTTGATAACACTATATATAGAAAAAAAAAAAAAGATTGGACAATCTCTCACACTGAAAACTGTGGCAGATTGGTCCACAAACCTTTGCAATATGAAAGCTGAAGACTCATGAATCCTTGATTTCAAAAGATTAACGTAAAGTGACTCAATTTAATCTTATTGGCACTTATGGCATTTTCAGTATTACAGGGTTGTACACCGTCATATATCCAGGTCGTAGGATGGCTGTCACACGACCACATACATTGAATCAATCCCCAATATCCATCAGGAATCGTTATACGCATTCATATATATATATATATATATATATATATATATATATATATATATATATATATATATATTGGAAAGGATCACAATTTTACGCGTGATCAAGATATTCCTATGAGTCCACGGGGAAAATGAAACACGATAAGTCTCCAAGTGCACTTTCGTGTAATAATCACATCATCAGGGGAGACACAAGAGAGAAATAGGGGTCAGTTGATATACATCGAAGAGACGAAGCTAGGACGCCATTTGGTAAACAACGGACTGTGATTATTACACGAAAGTGCATGTGGAAACTTATCGTGTTTCATTTCCCCGTGGACTCATAGGAATATATATATATATATATATATATATATATATATATATATATATATATATATATTTTAATAAATTCCACTGCAATACCATCCAAACCTGCTGCCTTGCCGGCTTTCATCTTCCGCAAAGCTTTCACTACCTCTTCTCCGCTCACCAAATCATTTTCCCTAACCCTCTCACTTTGCACACCACCTCGACCAAAACATCCTATATCTGCCACTCTATCATCAAACACATTCAACAAACCTTCAAAATACTCACTCCATCTCCTTCTCACATCACCACTACTTGTTATCACCTCCCCATTTGCGCCCTTCACTGAAGTTCCCATTTGCTCCTTTGTCTTACGCACTTTATTTACCTCCTTCCAGAACATCTTTTTATTCTCCCTAAAATTTAATGATACTCTCTCACCCCAACTCTCATTTGCCCTTTTTTTCACCTCTTGCACCTTTCTCTTGACTTCCTGTCTCTTTCTTTTATACATCTCCCACTCAATTGCATTTTTTCCCTGCAAAAATCGTCCAAATGCCTCTCTCTTCTCTTTCACTAATACTCTTACTTCTTCATCCCACCACTCACTACCCTTTCTAATCAACCCACCTCCCACTCTTCTCATGCCACAAGCATCTTTTGCGCAATCCATCACTGATTCCCTAAATACATCCCATTCCTCCCCCACTCCCCTTGCTTCCATTGTTCTCACCTTTTTCCATTCTGTACTCAGTCTCTCCTGGTACTTCCTCACACAGGTCTCCTTCTCAAGCTCACTTACTCTCACCACCCTCTTCACCCCAACATTCACTCTTCTTTTCTGAAAACCCATACAAATCTTCACCTTAGCCTCCACAAGATAATGATCAGACATCCCTCCAGTTGCACCTCTCAGCACATTAACATCCAAAAGTCTCTCTTTCGCACTTTCTTTGGCAGTGGAATTTATTAAAAAAGGGGGTGACTGTATTGTTGACTGGTTGGTAAGGTTATTTAATGTATGTATGACTCATGGTGAGGTGCCTGAGGATTGGCGGAATGCGTGCATAGTGCCATTGTACAAAGGCAAAGGGGATAAGAGTGAGTGCTCAAATTACAGAGGTATAAGTTTGTTGAGTATTCCTGGTAAATTATATGGGAGGGTATTGATTGAGAGGGTGAAGGCATGTACAGAGCATCAGATTGGGGAAGAGCAGTGTGGTTTCAGAAGTGGTAGAGGATGTGTGGATCAGGTGTTTGCTTTGAAGAATGTATGTGAGAAATACTTAGAAAAGCAAATGGATTTGTATGTAGCATTTATGGATCTGGAGAAGGCATATGATAGAGTTGATAGAGATGCTCTGTGGAATGTATTAAAAATATATGGTGTGGGAGGCAAGTTGTTAGAAGCAGTGAAAAGTTTTTATCGAGGATGTAAGGCATGTGTACGCGTAGGAAGAGAGGAAAGTGATTGGTTCTCAGTGAATGTAGGTTTGCGGCAGGGGTGTGTGATGTCTCCATGGTTGTTTAATTTGTTTATGGATGGGGTTGTTAGGGAGGTAAATGCAAGAGTTTTGGAAAGAGGGGCAAGTATGAAGTCTGTTGGGGATGAGAGAGCTTGGGAAGTGAGTCAGTTGTTGTTCGCTGATGATACAGCGCTGGTGGCTGATTCATGTGAGAAACTGCAGAAGCTGGTGACTGAGTTTGGTAAAGTGTGTGGAAGAAGAAAGTTAAGAGTAAATGTGAATAAGAGCAAGGTTATTAGGTACAGTAGGGTTGAGGGTCAAGTCAATTGGGTGGTGAGTTTGAATGGAGAAAAACTGGAGGAAGTGAAGTGTTTTAGATATCTGGGAGTGGATCTGGCAGCGGATGGAACCATGGAAGCGGAAGTGGATCATAGGGTGGGGGAGGGGGCGAAAATTCTGGGGGCCTTGAAGAATGTGTGGAAGTCGAGAACATTATCTCGGAAAGCAAAAATGGGTATGTTTGAAGGAATAGTAGTTCCAACAATGTTGTATGGTTGCGAGGCGTGGGCTATGGATAGAGTTGTGCGCAGGAGGATGGATGTGCTGGAAATGAGATGTTTGAGGACAATGTGTGGTGTGAGGTGGTTTGATCGAGTGAGTAACGCAAGGGTAAGAGAGATGTGTGGAAATAAAAAGAGCGTGGTTGAGAGAGCAGAAGAGGGTGTTTTGAAGTGGTTTGGGCACATGGAGAGGATGAGTGAGGAAAGATTGACCAAGAGGATATATGTGTCGGAGGTGGAGGGAGCAAGGAGAAGAGGGAGACCAAATTGGAGGTGGAAAGATGGAGTGAAAAAGATTTTGCGTGATCGGGGCCTGAACATGCAGGAGGGTGAAATGAGGGCAAGGAATAGAGTGAATTGGAGCGATGTGGTATACCGGGGTTGACGTGCTGTCAGTGGATTGAATCAAGGCATGTGAAGCGTCTGGGGTAAACCATGGAAAGCTGTGTAGGTATGTATATTTGCGTGTGTGGACGTATGTATATACATGTGTATGGGGGGGGGGGGGCCATTTCTTTCGTCTGTTTCCTTGCGCTACCTCGCAAACGCGGGAGACAGCGACAAAGTATGAAAAAAAAAAAAAATATATATATATATATATATATATATATATATATATATATATATATATATATATATTTACATAGGCACGAAGACACTCATGGGGCACTACAAGTGTAGAACTCTTCCTCCGTAGAGTAGAAATGGGTAATTACATACACACACACACACACACACACACACACACACTTTTCTAAGTTCTTAAACATCATATTCACTTTCCCTTTCCTATCTCTTCCATTTCTACGGACTCATTATTTTCAGGATAAAAAACAAAATATGAGCCTGGTTAATTGCCCACGAGCTGACCCAGACCAGCCAATTGGCAGTGGTTACGTAGATGACCGGATGTCATCAGACAACATGGCCGGGGTAGAGAAGCAATATGGAACAGAGACCACTGGATGGCTAAGATGAAGGCAGGTAAGTCACCACACTCGGCTAGTGATAACTAGGAAACATACGTCACCATTGTATACAAGGTTAACGTAAGGTAAGGTTCCCAGATGTGCTGTGGGGGGACAGAAGACCACCTCCGGAAATATCCCTAACCATTGTATACAAGGTTACCGTAAGGTAAGGTTCCCAGATGCGCTGTGGGGGGACAGAAGACCACCTCCGGAAACATCCCACGAGGTATACGCTATGGTAGGGTTCCCCAAACCACGCTATAGAGGAATAGAGGATTTCAACGCGTAATAGGATTTCGTGATACGTTGTGACGCCCGTTATCGGCGTTCGTGTCCGGTGTTCACCTGGGCGTGACACCACGTAATGCGCCTCTCAGCCAGCTGGATTGTACTAGTCCCGCTCTTGGGCCACCAGCTAGGATCCACAGGGAAATGCTTTCAGCTAGTATCCACAGGGAAATGCTTTCGTCTATATTCAGTTCTTCATTCATTCTGCAAACAAGAGATGCTTCAAAGAGACACGGGCATCAATACAACAAAATGAATGTTATGCTAAATGCATAACTCTTCAGAAATAAAGCACTGTCGTGTACGGGAGAGAGAGAGAGAGAGAGAGAGAGAGAGAGAGAGAGAGAGAGAGAGAGAGAGAGAAAGCAGCACGGTAGAGCATGCGACCACCTCACCAAGTGAACAGGGCCGACCCGCTTGAAGAACTGCATCGACCCCGACTCCCACACACTACACCCACCTGACGTACCTGGGGTCAGCCCCTTAGTATATAGAACCTGTACACACACGGGCCAGGGCCTCCTGCCACACCAGCCTCCACGAAGACCTTCGGGAAATTAAGCCATGAAAGAAAACGTCATTACTAGACCACCAGGTGATTGTTTACGTTCCCTTGAGCCACTTACACACTGGATGTACTGACAGTAAAGAAAATGTTGCTACAGTGATCAGAATTCCTACAGATGTCTACATTTTGTCAGTTGACGGACGCTACTGTCTTTCCTTAGGGAACGTCAGGAGAGTTACTAGCCCCTAGAAAAGACTGCGTGAACTGGAGAACTAATTCTGTTCTATGATACAAGATATTGTGATGGTGGTGAGGGGCTATGAAGACCGAGAAAATAATGTGGAACCAACTGACGTCATGTAAAAATATTTGTAAAGACAAGAAATCAACAGAATCTATGATAACCTCACTTAAGCTTTTTATCTAAATTGATAAAATCCTTGTCGTCGAGATACACCAGAGACACCCATGGTTGACCATCGCCCTAACTGCCCAGAAACGTAAACAAGCAGACGATAATGTGGAGTGGCTGTGCACGTCACAGCCAAACACAGCCCGAAGCAGTCCATTCCACGAGACTTCCAGTAGCATAAGACATTGATACTGGTGTGATTCAACTCACCCTAGGCTGCTACGACAAGTTAGGTGAGGTTTTCGAAGATTTTCTCGATTTACACAAGTGTTTCACAAACAGGCGTCTCACCCCGACATTTTCCCCGAGTAGTAAGCGATTCATCTGTAGCATTTCTCGCTGTGACTGTAGCGGAACTGTCGTGACCAATGCTGGGAGACGACAACAGTATCTTTCACAAAGACGTGGGTGAGAAAGAGAGAAAAAACTGGATTCTAAGATGCTGCAGATCTCACACATTAACCACCTTAAGATGGAAACTCAATATAGACAAGTTGAGCATCCCATCTCTTCAGGAGGCGGCTGTGCTGAAAGTCTTGCAGAACTTAGCAAACTTCATGTCTAATGGAGGATGCGCACGCAGCCATACCACCCTCACAGACCTAAATATTCCAGTACTACAGTCATACACAGCGCTACAACATCTGGCAACCACAACAATAACAAGAATGAGCAGTTGAAGGTCTTAAAGCAATGACGCCATCTCCTGGGAGAGAGAGAGAGAGAGAGAGAGAGAGAGAGAGAGAGAGAGAGAGAGAGAGAGAGAGAGAAACTACAGAGTCAGTGTCTCAAAAATTCGAGTCTTGTAGTCTGACACTCATGATCTGCCGCTGCTGCTGTTGTGGAGAAGGATGAGAACACTTCGCGCCCGGAAAACGTCACTGACCCCTCACTGTTTCTGGCCACGATCCAGCGGCCAAACATGATGATGAGTGATGCACAGGTCACTCATACAGACATGCTGACCCCTACTGATTACAAGACCAATGCAAGACGCGTCTATCCAGGAGTGCAGTTGACAGACCAATGCTATATACACATGCTTGAGCACAAGGGGCGAACTAACATCAAACACCCATGCAGTCAACCTGTTGCGCCTGAAAGACAACACATCTCCCAGGCAAACACATGATAGCAGGTAAGAGCACGAGGGGACTGCCAGTTTATTTCAAAGGACTGACAGGAGAGCAATGGACCAAGGTGTACTGCAGGCATTTCCTGGACAGACTTGATGATTGGCACAGCCTGAAGGGACGCGAGAGAAATACAGGGTGGAAGATACAGCAACAAGACTCCGTAAGTGACACAAGACCTGTGCAAAGCGGGCAGCAAAGACCAACAAGATGAAATCCCGGCGTACAGCACTGCGTCTGGCAACCCCTCCTGACCAGTCTGGTTCCTGAGGTCGACAGCAACAAATACAGAATCAACGGTGTCTTATGAAATGAGGGAGGATGGCATAGTGCTGGGGTGAGTACAGACCCAGAGAGTGGAATTCTGGACACAATGCCGTATGGACAAGAAAACCCAAACGCTGCAGCCCTGGAGACCTTGCCACAGCAGCAAGACACTTGACGGTGCCAGAGACGTTGGAGCATAGATCACTGCTGATGGAGAGAGAGAAAATGTAACCAGCGCAGTTGCTGAACCAGTAAGAATGCTGTTCAAAATACGAGAGACATGAAGGCGCAGAAGGAACACTAATCAACTGCAAATGGCTTGAGGAGGAACAAGCAGACCCATACCTGCCACCACGAACATCAGAGGAAGAAGATTCGAGAGAGAGAGGAAGAGGGAGAGAGAGCAAAAGCCGCTGGTGTGCTGTGTCAACGTGATGGATGTAGACAGAACTGAACGACCGAGTCCTGGACGAAGTAACATCAGAAGCCAACCTGGAAGGAGTGAGCACCACGTAAGCCTCATTTAGACAAGATGTGGATATGTCTGCACCATAACACGGTGCTTTGGCAGTGATGGCCAGAAATGCGTTGATCATACGGTCGACAATGAAAAAAATCAATAAAAACCAAAATAGTAATGTTATAAATGCCAAGATGATCCCATGACTGTATGCTTCGATCAGCAGCGACAGGAGCCTTCTATAGGCTCATTTCTTCAATTCCCCAGGGAAGATAGCCCTGAGGAGGACAGCTCTGGGGAAGACAGCTCTGAGAAGACAGCTCTGGGGAAGACAGCCCTCGGGAAGACAACCCTGGGGAAGACAACCCTGGGGAAGACAACCCTGGGAAAGACAGACATCGCACCGGAGAATAAGAAAGGATCAGTAAACTGTTCAAGCAAGACTGAATACCAATGGTTCTGCGTCTATTGTAGTACAGTGTTCACTTATACAGCTGTTTAACTCCATTTGAAAAAGCGATTTTCAAGGAGCAGACGAAGAAAAGCCACATCCACTCTTCAAAAACCAACGAAAAATAAGGCCAAAACAATTTCACGGTAGCATTTCATAAGCAAGTGTGTCACTAGTGCAGCAGGCGCTTGACCTCATCTATGAGGCTGTCAGGTACCAGGGACGGGAAGGAATGAGGTAGATACGATAATACGATGAGTGTGAGATGCTGAAAGACCAAGGTATCTTTCCCTTACCCATACATTGTATGCAATACGATCCTAACAGGTGTTCACACAAACACACACACAGCCTACTGTACTGTGGACGATAACCTTCCATAACAACCCCTAACGAGGTAGTTGCCTATTAGTAGAACTACCTTTCCCACCTACCCGATTACTTAGCCCCCCCTAAAAAATAGCGTTTTGCAATGATTATTACAAACATTGACAACCCAATTTCCCACTCAGTACCTTATAAGAAAAAATGGGAATTATTGTAAGACAAGATAATACAATCCCGAAAATTGTCGACCTACTATCCAGCATTTTCCAGACTCTCTCCTGGATAGAGGGGTTAGAAGGCTAGTTTCACCAGATGCCCAGCAACGTACGACCGTGTATGCGCCATTACTACTCACCACGTCTGAGGGCTTCCACCATCATCGCCACACCGTCACCTTCTGGTCGTAAATATTCCGGGATCTCTTCACTCCTGCCACTATCAAAAATCACCCAACAAATGTCTTTTTTTGTACTTCAATGTCTTTTTTCGTCTGCAGTAACGTTGTGTCTGTAGCTCCGCGTTTCCTAAGGACAAAAAGAATGTTCGTCTCTTCCCGAAAGCACTTCACTGTCCACAAATACACAGTCGACTGCTCTTTGACGACTTGGGTAGAGGGGCAAGTGTTCGCGCCATCGTCATGTGACGTCATAATGTAGAGATCATTTTCGTCAATTTCAAACCAAAGATTATACATCCAAACTTGATATCAAACCAGATAGTAAGTATATAAGAAAATTGCTCAATACAAACAACTTATATATGTATATCTATAAAGTTCTCCCAAATATTTTAGAGTAATTTTGAATATTATTAAAAGCACTAGGCAACCAAACCTCCTTCCGCCACGTTTACTAACACGGTCTATAAACACCAACTGCCATTGCCCTATTCCGATCCTCTATATCTCATTTAATGTCCTTATACTTCCCCACTACCAAATACGACTCAAGAGGACACAATTTGCAACAGAGATTTGTGATATTTTCATACTTTGGGAGCATACGACTCTAATGAGGTGATTGTGAAGTTTACGGTGAAATACTTTATCTAACAGGATCACTACGACTGATGGGAGAGGCATACAAGACGGCTTAATATTACGCCGGGAGGGCATGGTCGTAAGAAACCTGGGCTCACGTGAGGAATCCTCTCCTCTGTGTTGAGAAACTAGGTGTCTATAAGTACCTTGAGTAAACGCAAGGATGCAAAAGATATGAGAGGATACATACACATGAGAAGTACAGTTGCTTCAAGTCCCTCTGACATTAAGAACTTTAGATGTTGCTGGAAATCGTCTTTTGTAATGTTAGCTGTCACAGGAGAAGCCTATGTGAGAAAGGGAATGAGAGACCCTGATGACAGAGGTTACCGCTACCTCAAAATAATACGTGTGGGACAGAAGAGGGACGAACGATCAAGAACCTAATTCGCCACTGCGTTTGGCACTCGTTGGGTTACACAGCACACCCCACCACGACGGGCCGCACCGTCCTCACAGACAAGTGTGGATGTGGAGCGTTTGTTTGAGGACTTGCTGATGCACTGGAAGTTTGTTTCCCTTCCACAGCAACTCGGTAGAATTCTTAAACCCTCTTATGCGTGCCATTTCATTCTATGAAGTAAGGGCCCCATCCTGCCTGAGGAGTGCACGACGATTTATATAGCTGACCCCTTACATAAGCCCTTGATGTGGTCTCCAAGTAGCAGTGATCAGTGTCCCTTTTCTAAAAGCAAGACGAAATAACCACAGTGCTGTATTGTCTGGCGTTGCTGATTATGACACACTCAAGGGCTGCCCAGGGTTAGAATCTTGGTCGCGGAAGCCAGTCTGCCATCAACAATAAAGCTGTTCATCCAATATATATATATATATATATATATATATCCCTGGGGATAGGGGATTAAGAATACTTCCCACGTATTCCCTGCGTGTCGTAGAAGGCGACTAAAAGGGGAGGGAGCGGGGGGCTGGAAATCCTCCCCTCTCGTTTTTTTTTTTTTCCAAAAGAAGGAACAGAGAATTGGGCCAGGTGAGGGTATTCCCTCAAAGGCCCAGTCCTCTGTTCTTAATGCTACCTCGCTAACGCGGGAAATGGCGAATAGTTTAAAAGAGAAAGAAAAGATATATATATATATATATATATATATATATATATATATATATTTTTTTTTTTTTTTTTTTTTTTTTTTTTTTATACTTTGTCGCTGTCTCCCGCGTTTGCGAGGTAGCGCAAGGAAACAGACGAAAGAAATGGCCCAACCCCCATACACACGTACATACACACGTCCACACACGCAAATATACATACCTACACAGCTTTCCATGGTTTACCCCAGACGCTTCACATGCCTTGATTCAATCCACTGACAGCACGTCAACCCCTGTATACCACATCGCTCCAATTCACTCTATTTCTTGCCCTCCTTTCACCCTCCTGCATGTTCAGGCCCCGATCACACAAAATCTTTTTCACTCCATCTTTCCACCTCCAATTTGGCCTCCCTCTTCTCCTCGTTCCCTCCACCTCCGACACATATATCCTCTTGGTCAATCTTTCCTCACTCATTCTCTCCATGTGCCCAAACCATTTCAAAACACCCTCTTCTGCTCTCTCAACCACGCTCTTTTTATTTCCACACATCTCTCTTACCCTTACGTTACTTACTCGATCAAACCACCTCACACCACACATTGTCCTCAAACATCTCATTTCCAGCACATCCATCCTCCTGCGCACAACTCTATCCATAGCCCACGCCTCGCAACCATACAACATTGTTGGAACCACTATTCCTTCAAACATACCCATTTTTGCTTTCCGAGATAATGTTCTCGACTTCCACACATTTTTCAAGGCTCCCAAAATTTTCGCCCCCTCCCCCACCCTATGATCCACTTCCGCTTCCATGGTTCCATCCGCTGACAGATCCACTCCCAGATATCTAAAACACTTCACTTCCTCCAGTTTTTCTCCATTCAAACTCACCTCCCAATTGACTTGACCCTCAACCCTACTGTACCTAATAACCTTGCTCTTATTCACATTTACTCTTAACTTTCTTCTTCCACACACTTTACCAAACTCAGTCACCAGCTTCTGCAGTTTCTCACATGAATCAGCCACCAGCGCTGTATCATCAGCGAACAACAACTGACTCACTTCCCAAGCTCTCTCATCCCCAACAGACTTCATACTTGCCCCTCTTTCCAGGACTCTTGCATTTACCTCCCTAACAACCCCATCCATAAACAAATTAAACAACCATGGAGACATCACACAACCCTGCCGCAAACCTACATTCACTGAGAACCAATCACTTTCCTCTCTTCCTACACGTACACATGCCTTACATCCTCGATAAAAACTTTTCACTGCTTCTAACAACTTGCCTCCCACACCATATATTCTTAATACCTTCCACAGAGCATCTCTATCAACTCTATCATATGTCTGTGTGTATATATATATATGTATACGTTGAGATGTATAGATATGTATATGTGCGTGAGTGGACGTGTATGTATATACATGTTTATATAGGTGGGTTGGGCAATATATATATATATATATATATATATATATATATATATATATATATATATATATATATATATATATATATATAGTGTTAATTAGACGAAAAAATTGATAATAAAAAATTTGCTGTGTATATTAAGACGCCAGACTCACTGCCAAAATTCATGACCAGGATTCAACAAATGCCCAAAATGCATGCCATACACATGCTCATGAGCACTCTTTACTCGTAGGTATTCGTATGCCACTTCTAGACAATACAAGTTCAACATTTGCTAAGCTAATGGTAAAATAATGAATTATGTCGCACGAAGTAAAAACTTTTGTAAGACATCCATTATTTTCTCTGTTTTTCTCGCTTCACTGATGGCGTCCCTGGGGACGTGTGAAGTTAACTCGTGAGTTCCTGTTCTCGTGTAGCGCCTGGCCTGGCCTGGCCTCGCCTGGCCTGGCATCGCCTGGCCTGGCCTGGCCTCGCTTGGCCTCGCCTAGCCTCTCCTCGCCTGCTAACACACAAGTCTGGCCAAGCTTGTGGTAATGTTGGGTCTGCGTCGAGGTAATGTTACAACCAACTTGGACAATAGCGGAGGGAAGACCCTCCACTAGCTGGAGACTCGTTCCCTCCCTCCCTCTACCTACCTCCCTCACACACACACACACACACACACACACACACACACACGCTGTAGGACAACTTCCACACGCGACCGAAACTTTCACAGAGAGAGAGAGGGATAGGGAGAGAGAGAGAGAGAGAGAGAGAGAGAGAGAGAGAGAGAGAGAGAGAGAGAGAGAGAGAGAGAGAGAGGATGAGTTTAATTAATGAACCCTACACACGCAGATGAATCCTTACTCACACACACACACAGAGCAGGTAAGGCACCTCACCATACGTGGGTCTCAACGCACCAGGTGAGGAACCCTGGACCCACACAGCACAACACACCGTACCACAACAGGCGGGCACCGGCCAGCACACAAGGCGCGCGTTGCTGGTGATGTGCGAGGCCAGCACACACACACACACACACACACACACCTCCCGCTCATCTTAACGCCTGAATTTCGTCTCTGTCGCCTCAAGAAACACTTTACATATTAGACACTTTTCACTAGTCTCTCTCATTTTCCTCTTCCCCGGGAAGGAGCGAGTGTGTTCAGTATATTATGATGCCAACTGCCCGGCGCTGGGCAACAGGAGAACAACGGCGGTGGCTGGTGTTCAGAACAACGGAGGTGGCTGGTGTTCAGAACAACGGAGGTGGGCAGTGTTCAGAACAACGGAGGTGGCTGGTGTTCAGAACAACGGAGGTGGCTGGTGTTCAGAACAACGGAGGTGGGCAGTGTTCAGAACAACGGAGGTGGCTGGTGTTCAGAACAACGGAGGTGGCTGGCGTTCAGAACAACGGAGGTGGCTGGTGTTCAGAACAACGGAGGTGGCTGGTGCTCAGAACAACGGAGGTGGCTGGTGTTCAGAACAACGGAGGTGGCTGGTGTTCAAAGTTTGGTGAAAGGAAGCAGCGCTCGGTCTCACAGACTCATTAGGTGCTGTTCATATATTTCTGGGTACAATTGTTCAGCGGGTTTCAAGAGGAATAGTGTGTTCAACGAGTTCTATTGCACGGCAGTAGTGTTCAACAGGTATCCAGGCACAAAAGTTGTGTTCACCAACTTTCAGTTCATGATAGCGGTGTTCAATAGGTCTTATTACTTGACAGAGATGTTCAACGGGTTTCATCGAACGACAGTGTTGTTCAACAAGTTATATTGCATGACAGTGTTGTTCAACAGGCATCCGTGCATAACAGTTGTGTTCAACAGGTTTTAGTACACGACAGTGGTGTTCAACAGGATTTAGAGTAAGGCATTGATGTTCAACAGGCGTTACTGCACGGCAGATATGTTCAACAGGTTTTACTACACAAGAGTCGTGTTCAACAGGTTCTTGTTTGCGACAATGATGTTCAACAGGTATTAGGGCGCCACTGTGCTGTTCAACAAGTTTTATTGCAAGATAGCGCTGTTCAACAGACATTAGGGAGCCACATTGCTGTTCATCAGACAATAAGCAAGACAACGCTGTTCAGCAAACTCTAGCGCACGACAATGATGTTCAACGAGTATAGGATAAAGTCGTGTTCACCCTTTTTCAGAAATGACTGCAGCGTTCAATAACACTTCGGCGTTCAAAAAGTTGCTTAATACACGACGTCAGCGTTCAGAGAATGCTGTATTAAACGATACCTGTGTTCAACGAGACTTTGGAGACATGTTTAACGTTCATCATCACATATCGTGCTGTTCACGAACCTCTTAAGAGTTTAAGGACGTTAATTGTGGACGAAGTGGCCATATCTGTACGACCGGCAACAGACAGTAGATGGGTATTTTGCCGGCAAGTCTCGCTCAAAAAAACGGCACCTCGATATGAGACGCCCGCTTTTGTGACGGAGAGGCTATTTTGCCGGACATGACCCACATCACAACCCTTCACTAATAGTGACTTAATTAATCATCACGAAGGAAATGGTTCGGTAGGAGAAATCTTCAGACTCAATGAGACATCGAACCAGATGGTTGAAGCAGGATCGAACACCAGGCACAGTCCAGTACGATCCTCGACCCTCATTCATATGTGTTATCTTTTGGTATCGGATAACAATGATAAATTCTTATCTCTGGGGATAGGGAAGAAAGAATACTTCTCACGTATTCCCTGCGTGTCGTAGAAGGCGACTAAAAGGGGAGGGAGCGGGGGGCTGGAAATCCTCCCCTCTTGTTTTCTTTTTTTTAATTTTCCAAAAGAAGGAACAGAGAAGGGGGCCAGGTGAGGATGTTCCCTCAGAGGCCCAGTCCTCTATTCTTAACGCTACCTTGCTGATGCGGGAAATGGCAAATAGTTTGAAAAAACAAACAAAAAAAACTCACCAGCGGTATGGAAATGGAAAATGGAGGGTTAGATAGTATCAAAGTATCGATAGAGAGCAATAGATTGAAGAAAAGTGATAATAACTCATCTATGTCAACGATACAAAGAAAAGACGTATTTCGCTTGACGAAGCTATGACTCAATTGGTTCGAGAAGTAGACAGTGCCTTTAGATCTCCTTTGGGCTATTAAGAGTCTGGATCTGTGTGGATCAGATCCCTTTGATGCCTGACTCGATCCCCCTTGTATCTCTCTATACACACATCTAAACTCACGAAACACATACGCAAAACTCGAAGCCTCTTCAGTCGGATCGAAAACGTTATACGATGCACAGCGGGACAGAGCTGAACGCAGAATGTCGCACGATGCACAGCGGGATACAGTGGACCGCAGAGCATTGCACGATGCACAGCGGTCCACAGTGGAACGCAGGACATTGCACGATGCACAGCGGAACGCGGTGGACCGCAGAACATTGCACGATGCACAGCGGACCACAGTGGAACGCAGGACATTGCACGATGCACGCAGCACACAGTGGAACGCAGGACATTGCACGATGCACAGCGGACCACGGTGGAACGCAGAACATTGCACGATGCACAGCGGACCACAGTAGAACGTAGGACATTGCACGATGCACGCGGCACAAAGTGGAACGCAGGACATAGTACGATGCACAGCAGCACACAGTGGAACGCTGGACATAGCGCGATGCACAGCGGACCACAGTGGAACGCAGGACATTGCACGATGCAGAGTGGACCACAATGGAACGCATCATTAATATAGGAATTTAGCCATTTCATACCCCAAAGGCAAGTTTTTTTTTTCGTCTTAGTTTGTAAGTCAATTTACGGACCGACGAGGGTGGTAACAGATTACTATCCCTAGCACAAGGGTGGTAACAGATTACTATCCCTAGCACAAGGGTGGTAACAGATTACTATCCCTAGCACAAGGGTGGTAACAGATTACTATCCCTAGCACAAGGGTGGTAACAGATTACTATCCCTAGCACAAGGGTGGTAACAGACTACTATCCCTAGCACGAGGGTGGTAACAGATTACTATCCCTAGCACAAGGGTGGTAACAGATTACTATCCCTAGCACAAGGGTGGTAACAGATTACTATCCCTAGCACAAGGGTGGTAACAGATTACTATCCCTAGCACGAGGGTGGTAACAGATTACTATCCCTAGCACGAGGGTGGTAACAGATTACTATCCCTAGCACAAGGGTGGTAACAGATTACTATCCCTAGCACGAGGGTGGTAACAGATTACTATCCCTAGCACAAGGGTGGTAACAGATTACTATCCCTAGCACAAGGGTGGTAACAGATTACTATCCCTAGCACGAGGGTGGTAACAGATTACTATCCCTACCACAAGGGTGGTAACAGATTACTATCCCTAGCACAAGGGTGGTAACAGATTACTATCCCTAGCACAAGGGTGGTAACAGATTACTATCCCTAGCACAAGGGTGGTAACAGATTACTATCCCTAGCACGAGGGTGGTAACAGATTACTATCCCTAGCACAAGGGTGGTAACAGATTACTATCCCTAGCACAAGGGTGGTAACAGATTACTATCCCTAGCACGAGGGTGGTAACAGATTACTATCCCTAGCACAAGGGTGGTAACAGATTACTATCCCTAGCACAAGGGTGGTAACAGATTACTATCCCTAGCACAAGGGTGGTAACAGATTACTATCCCTAGCACAAGGGTGGTAACAGATTACTATCCCTAGCACAAGGGTGGTAACAGATTACTATCAATAGCACAAGGGTGGTAACCAATTACTTCCAGACGTCATAGCGTCTTCCCCTCCCCCTTAGTTATAGTCCACGGAAGTAGTGCCACTTCCTGGTAGTCAGGTACTCCCCCAGGTTCGTGGTAGTCAGGTACTCCCCCAGGTACCTGGTAGTCAGGTACTCCCCCAGGTACCTGGTAGTCAGGTACTCCCCCAGGTACCTGGTAGTCAGATACTCCCCCAGGTTCCTGGTAGTCAGGTACTCCCCCAGGTTCGTGGTAGTCAGGTACTCCCCCAGGTTCCTGGTAGTCAGGTACTCCCCCAGGTTCGTGGTAGTCAGGTACTCCCCCAGGTACCTGGTAGTCAGATACTCCCCCAGGTTCCTGGTAGTCAGGTACTCCCCCAGGTTCCTGGTGGTGGTGTGGTACTCACCCCAGGTTCCTGGTGGCTGTGTGGTACTCACCCCAGGTTCCTGGTGGCTGTGTGGTACTCACCCCAGGTTCCTGGTGGTGGTGTGGTACTCACCCCAGGTTCCTGGTGGCTGTGTGGTACTCACTAGGCAAACCACATCACCAGGGGACAATCCCTCATCAGGCCAGGCATCGCTAATGGCGCGTCGTTTTTAAATCTCAGCAGCTCAAAGCACCTTCGTTAGTGTGAGTCGCCGCACGGGTCCTCCCCCAGCCGTGCCGGGAGCGACTAGAATTGAAAAATGATGTAGTTAGAGAGAGAGAGAGAGAGAGAGAGAGAGAGAGAGAGAGAGAGAGAGAGAGAGAGAGAGAGAGAGAGAGAGAGAGAGAGAGAGAATGCATTTTCTGTCCTCTTTTCATTTTTATACCTCCTCCTTTTCCATGATGTATTATAGCTCACTTTTGATATATATATATATATATATATATATATATATATATATATATATATATATATATATATATATATATATATATATATATATTTATTTCATTTTTATTCAATTTTGCTTTGTGGCTGTCTCCCGCGTTTGCGAGGTAGCGCAAGGAAACAGACGAAAGAAATGGCCCAACCCACCCCCATGCACATGTATATACATACACGTCCACACACGCAAATATACATACCTATACATCTCAATGTACACATATATATATACACACACAGACATATATATATATATATATATATATATATTCTTTCTTTCTTTCATACTATTCGCCATTTCCCGCATCAGCGAGGTAGCGTTGAGAACAGAGGACTGGGCCCTTGAGGGAATATCCTCACCTGGGCCCCTTCTCTGTTCCCCTTCTCTTTTGGAAAATTAAAAAAAAAGTGAGAGGGGAGGATTTCCAGCCCCCCGCTCCCTCCCCTTTTAGTCGCCTTCTACGACACGCAGGGAATACGTGGGAAGTATTCTTTCTCCCCTATCCCCAGGGATATATATATATATATATATATATATATATATATATATATATATATATATATATATATATATATGTCTGTGTGTGTGTGTGTATAGAATCTGGGCAAAGAAAAACAGAAACTTTTCACGGAAAGTTTCATCATTAGCATTACTTTGTGAGTCAGCTGGCGCTACTCTGCGTCTCGTAGAGTTTTTTTTTTTTTCTATTTTGAGGGGGGGGGGGGGGCAGGGGGGGGGGGGTGTCACCATCCCGGACAAGAAGGGACCCCTCGTATATTGAAGGCAGCCGGGCTGGAAGTTACGAGAGAGCTTGGAAGGGTAAATGTTGACAACAACCTCATGTGTAAAGATTTTCTTGTTGTATGTGGATTATATCACAAAGTGCACGGTGAAGAAGTATAGATACCCGTGTGTATATATATATATATATATATATATATATATATATATATATATATATATATATATATTTTTTTTTTTTTTTTTTTTTGCTTTGTCGCTGTCTCCCGCGTTTGCGAGGTAGCGCAAGGAAACAGACGAAAGAAATGGCCCAACCCACCCCCATACACATGCCTTGATTCAATCCACTGACAGCACGTCAACCCCGGTATACCACATCGCTCCAATTCACTCTATTCTTTGCCCTCCTTTCACCCTCCTGCATGTTCAGGCCCCGATCACACAAAATCTTTTTCACTCCATCTTTCCACCTCCAATTTGGTCTCCCACTTCTCCTCGTTCCCTCCACCTCCGACACATATATCCTCTTGGTCAATCTTTCCTCACTCATTCTCTCCATGTGACCAAACCATTTCAAAACACCCTCTTCTGCTCTCTCAACCACGCTCTTTTTATTTCCACACATCTCTCTTACCCTTACGTTACTTACTCGATCAAACCACCTCACACCACACATTGTCCTCAAACATCTCATTTCCAGCACATCCATCCTCCTGCGCACAACTCTATCCATAGTCCACGCCTCGCAACCATACAACATTGTTGGAACCACTATTCCTTCAAACATACCCATTTTTGCTTTCCGAGATAATGTTCTCGACTTCCACACATTCTTCAAGGCTCCCAGAATTTTCGCCCCCTCCCCCACCCTATGATCCACTTCCGCTTCCATGGTTCCATCCGCTGCCAGATCCACTCCCAGATATCTAAAACACTTCACTTCCTCCAGTTTTTCTCCATTCAAACTCACCTCCCAATTGAATTGACCCTCAACCCTACTGTACCTAATAACCTTGCTCTTATTCACATTTACTCTTAACTTTCTTCTTTCACACACTTTACCAAACTCAGTCACCAGCTTCTGCAGTTTCTCACATGAATCAGCCACCAGCGCTGTATCATCAGCGAACAACAACTGACTCACTTCCCAAGCTCTCTCATGGATTGAAACGTCCCGAGCACCGCCCACGCACTGTGGATCTGTAGTGGGGAGGATAGGCCGCCCACACTCTCATCACGAGGACGCTGCGAATCATCTTAACTGGCACCGCGTTAATGTCTAAATATCTGAACATATGAATGTCACCCGTAGATCACTGTAAACAATTTGACCACTGCGCGTACACCGATGGTTGAGTGGTTACTCAGTCTCTCTGCAGTGTTCATTAGCCAGGATCTCTCATGACTCACTGGTCGCACGAGCGAAGCGACCACCTCTTGTGTGAAGGCCCGTTTATATGTCACCGTAAGACGTGACCTGCTTCACCAGGAAAGAGACCACAGTTACTGACCGAAAATTCGCTGAGGTAGTTTGAAAGTGAGGATGTGACGTGACCCCAAGCTACAAGGTGGACAGTGAGGGGAAATCTATGTGCGGGTGCGACGGTTGAGCGTTGGGATGTTGGATATTTGGATCCAGAGAATGAAGGACTGACAAAACTGATTAATGAATATAAGATATTCATTCATCAAGGCATAAGATATTCATTAGTCAAAGTATATGTATAGTCAGATCAAAGAGCAAGAGGAGGAGGGGAGACAAGGGAGCCTGCTTTAATGCAAGGTCAAGAAGAGACGTACCGGTGAAGATCTAAAGAGAGAAGGGAAGAACAAGTCTCATGTCTAATTTGTTGAGCGGGACATCTTGGAGGGGGAGCTTAGAATCGGACGCCCACCTCCATCTTAAACTCGATCCGAGAGGCAAGGTTGCTGAGCGAGGGGAGAAGTTACGGAAGGTTGATGTGCAGCTTGGAGTGGCAAGGATGCTGAGGTGGGTCGAAAGTTGAGGAAGGGATAATATACAGTAGATGCCGGTCGCGGGGCGCGCGCTGGCTGGGGTAGGGAAGAAAGTCACATACGTGCTGGACGCAAAAGGACCAGGCGAGGGTGAGCACACAATGTAGTGATCGGGAAGAACCGGGAGCAAGGAAGACCTAGACGTTGTACCACCTATGTGAGAGAAGCAATGGTCTTGGAAGCTGTCTGGTTCTTCACGCGCTCCAATAAGACGAGTGAAAAGACCACATGAATAGGATGACGGACCACACATCCCTAACACACAGATCTAAGGACGTGAAGACGTGAAGACATACTCGAAAACTCTATGTCAAGGATAAGCCTCCTAGGGAAGGTCAGACAGCTCCACAGAACAGAGGACTGAAGAACGAGGAGAGGAGAGAAGTTATCCATATGACGTGTAACCTTGGCCACAGAGGGAGCTACAGCGTCTGCCGAGTCGCGTCGCTATGGATAAGGAAGGAAAGAAAACGTGATTCTGATATGTCTGGCAAATTCTCAACCCAAGTGGAGCGAATTCTTCTTTGGAAAGAAAAAAAACAAAGGTTTAAGTCTAGCGATGAGAAGTAATGAAGAAAGACAATGTACGTCTGTAGCAAAAGAAGTTGTTGGCTCAGTAAATGGGATACAGACTTTTCTTCATGTTTATCCTTTAAGATAAGAAAACGTCTTTATCAAGATATAAGGGTCTGTGAACTAGGGGATCATCTATAACAGAAAACAGATTCTCTTGAAATATTTGCCCTAATTAACCAGAAGTTACGAGGCTGTGGTTAATGTTAAGAATACACGGTGAGGCGGTCATGTGGCGGAGGGTGTGTGTGTGTGTGTGTGTGTGTGTGTGTTGGAGGTTAGGAGGTGAGACAAGGCACACAAGGAACGTTATCAAAATGCAAAGGCTAAATATACAACAGAAAAGGTGGGCAGTTTTGATACCTGCTTCTTCCCCTATACGTCGAAGCTTTGAAACTCTCTACCTTCTCATGTCTCTCCCGGTAACTATGACCTGGCACATTCCCTTGTCTTTTGTTTTTCCGTTTCATAATTCTCTCTTTTTTGTCAATTAAGGCCCCGCCTTGATGTGGACTTTTGTCCATGACTGGAACTTTCAACATAAAAAAAGAAAAATTACACACACACACACAACACACACACACACACACACACACACACACACACACACACACACACTCACACATACATACACACACACACACACACACACACACACACACACACAGAGGAGGCGGGCTAAAGGTGACCGTGAGGACTATGCAATTTTTTAATAATGGATGGTTAAAAAAACAAAATATCAAAGAAAAAATCAAAGACCCAAATTATCTGGAATCATTATGAATGTGAAGTTATTAGCAACCAGAGAGAAACAAGACCAGGGGCCGTATGCAGAAAACTTCTTAGAATACTTAAGTATGCTTAACCACAAAGAATTTTACTTAACTTTAAGAATTTTGCTAAGCAGATTTCTGAAAGCTGCCCTACGCTTAAGTATTTGCTTAGCAGACGACAAATTTTGACCCAAACTGCATTTCATACTTCTTAAACATTATGCTTGAGTTTTGCTAAGCATCGTGCTGAGTCCTTTTCTGTGTGGCACTTTAGTCACTTGCTCAGCTAAGCAGAAATCTAAGAATTTTTCTGCATACGGCCCCAGAAGTTACAACCACCGGAGGAAGAAGTTATGAAACTTAAGGGATCAGTTATAAGAATTAGGAAAAGTGTCATCAGATGGAAGAGGGTGTTTAGGATCTAAATATATTATCGTCGAGTATGGTAACAAATCAGATCAATTGAGAGGTGGATGCAGAGGAAGGGAAGCGCATATACAAGAGAACAAATGGGCAAATCGTTGAAGGAGGAAGTATTAAGAAACAGAAATGAGGTGAAGAGGAGAAGGAGTGAGTATTTTGAAGGATTAATGTTCTGCGATAGCGAAGCAGATGTGAGGTGTTATGGACTTGGAGGTATAACAAGTGAGAATCATGGAAAGCAGACTTGTGAAAAGAGAAAAGGTGGCGAAAACCTTGGGTAAGATGAAGTGAGGCAAAGTGGCTGGAGTGGATGGAATTGCAATTCACACTCTTACGAAAGGGGGTGATTGTGTTGTTAACTGGTTAGGATTTTCCATGTACTTATGGCTCATGTTGAGGTGTTTTAGAATATGCGGAATACCTGTGTAATGCTATTATATAAAGGAAATGAGGACGGATATGAATATTCAGATACAGAGATATAACTTTGTTGATTGTACTTGGTAAGTTGTATGGGGGAGTGATGGGTGAGAAGGTGGTGGCATGCACAGACTTTCAGACTGGAGTGTAACAATGCGGCTTTAGGAATGGGAGATGATGTGTGGGTCAGGTGTTTGCTTTAGGAAATATATAATAGAAATACTTAGAGAGAAAGAACGCGTTTATGGCGTTTATGGACCGAGTATGAGAGGTCGATAGAGATACTCTAATGATAATTTTGCTACAATATGATGTGGAAGGAAAGCTGGTAGATCAGTGAAGAGTTTTCATCAAACGGTTACGCATGCGTGCGAGTAGGAAGAGAGGAGGTTAAATGGTTCTAGGTGAAGGCGGGACTGCGGCAGGGGTTTGTGATTTCACCATGGGTGTTTGATTTGGGAGGTAAATGCAGGGCTCTTCGACAGAGAAGGCGAGTCGGGAGTTGCTGATGACACAGCGCTGATGGCATGATTCTAGTGTGAAAGTGCAGACGATGGTGCCTGAGTTTGGAAGTGTTTAGAATAAGAAAGTTAATGGCAAATGTAAATATAACCAAGATTTTTACGTCTA